>NW_027012383.1:0-19689 GCF_036934945.1 Oncorhynchus masou masou
GGAAACACGTAAGATGTTTTATACAACCGGGCCCTGTCAAATTTAACCCCGCAGTCTAGATTACTCACAGACGTGCTACGCTAACTAACTACCTGCCTGCTGTCTCACACTCTCGATTCGCCAGCAGTCAGTCAGTCTCTCACTCAGACAGTCACACCGGCATCGTCATCAATAGAAACATGACCTCAGTAAAACAGCCTCACCAGCAATATTCCTCTTGTCCTTCAAACAGATGCTGCGTGCGCCGTGCGCGCGTGTGTGTGTGTGTCGGGCCATGTAATTGTCCCTGCCTTACTCACACCTAATGATGTGAACCATCTCAGAGAAGGAAGAGATGCGATGAGGGCATTAGTAACCCGCGCATGGCCATGTCAGAGCGTGTTTGTGTATTTACATGTGAGTGTGTTGGTCTGTGAGCTTGTGTGAACTGTGAGTCTGAGGTAAAGGGCAGCAGGCCAACTGAATCATTATACACCATTATACACTGGCTGGTTCGAGCCCTGGATGTTGATCTGGCTGAAAGCCATGGTATATCACACAGTATACCACAAGTATAACCAAACAGAACGAGTGAGGGGGAGCAGGAGGAAGGGTGGAGGGTGTCTTCTCTGTGAGGAACAGCTGTTTGCTTCCATTTCCACACGCAGGAGTGCACTAAAGTGTCTCCACAAAGAGATTATCTCGTAGCCGGGGCTGACACACACACACACACACACACACACACACACACACACACAGCCCTGATAACGGAGGGAACGGAACGAGGGAGGAGGTCAAATAAAAGGAGGGAGTAAAATCAAAGGGACCAATTAAGACCCTACATTTCTGATGTATGATATTTCACACTGTCGGGTGTAGCAGGTATACTATGCGTACATTTGCAGGATAATGTATGTACTGTGGGTGGTACTGGAAGCTCCCCACCCACACCAGAAACCTCCGTAGGTTCAGGTTCTGTCAGATCATTCCTGAAGGAAGGAAAGGAGATGAGGAATGGAGGCCATTCTAGAATATGAATGAAGACCCTACATTTCTGGTGTATACTGTTTCACACATTGGTAGGCCCACAGTGTACACGTCAATGTTAGCAGTGTACTATACAGTGTGTGGTGGCTACCCAGGAGACAACCTGGGTAATGACTATAGGAACAGAAGAAGGAATAACAGTTTGTTGAAGTGCAGCTGGATGAGAAGACGGAGAGGAAGACCGTTTAGTCTCTTGAGAATATACACCCTTCGGTCATGAGGTAAATCACTATGTGATTGGTCAGGCTCTGTTTTTTTTGTTATTTAACCCTTGTTTTACCAGGTAAGTTGACTGAGAACACATTAATTTACAGCAACGACCTGGGGAATAGTTACAGGGGAGAAGAGGGGGGGGCTGAATGAGCCAATTGTAAACTGGGGATGATTCGGTGGTCATGATGGTATGAAGACCAGATTGGAAATTTAGTCAGGTCACTGGGGTTACCACCCCTACTCTTACACTAAGTACCATGGGATCTTTACTGACCACAGAGAGTCAGGACACCTGTTTAACGTCCCATCTGAAAGACAGCACCCTGTGATTGTCTACACAAGACAATGTCCCCAATCACTGCCCTGGAGCAGTGGGATATTTTTTTTTTGACCAGAGGAAAGGGTGCCTCCTACTGGCCCTCCAACACCACTTCCAGGAGCATCTGGTCTCCCATCCAGGGTCTGACCAGAACCAACCTTTAGTAAACTTCTGGAAAAAATTGTGGTTGACCAGATACAATGTGATTTCACAGTAAACAAATTGACAACAGAATGTCAGCATGCTTATAAGGAAGGAGACTCAACAAGCACATCACTTAAACAAATGACTGATGATTAGCTGAGAGAAATTGATGATAAAAGGATTGTGGGGGCTGTCTTGTTAGATTTCAGTGCAGCTTTTGACATTATTGATCATAGTCTGCTGCTGGAAAAACACGTGTGTTATGGCTTTACACCCCCTGATATAATGTGGATAAAGAGTTAGCTGTCTAACAGAACACAGAGGGTGTTCTTTAATGGAAGCCGTTCAAAAATAATCCAGTTAGAATCAGGAATTCCCCAGGGTAGCTGTCTAGGCCCATGGCTTTTTACAATTTTTACTAACAACATGCCACTGGCTTTGAGTAAAGCCAGAATTTCTATGTATGCGCATGACTCAACACTATACACGTCAGCTACTACAGCGACTGAAATGACTGCAACACTCAACAAAGAGCTGCAGTTAGTTTCAGAGTGGCTGGCAAGGAATAAATTGGCCCTAAATATTTGTAAAACTAAAAGTATTGTATTTGGAATAAAACACTCACTAAACCTCAACTAAATCTTGTAATAAATCATGTGGAAATTGAGTAAATTGAGATGACTAAACTGCTTGGAGTAACCCTAGATTGTAAACTTGTAATCTGTCATGGTCTGTCTATAATAAAGCAATACTCTGCCTTCTTAACAACACTATCAACAAGGCAGGTCCTACAGGCCCTAGTTTCTACCTTCTTAACAACACTATCAACAAGGCAGGTCCTACAGGCCCTAGTTTTGTCGTACCTTGACTACTGTTCAGTCGTGTGGTCAGGTGCCACAAAAAGGACTTCAGGAAAATTGCAAATGGCTCAGAACAGGGCAGCACGGCTGGCCCTTGGATGTACACAGAGAGCTAATATTAATAATATACATGTCAATCTCTCCTGGCTGAAAGTGGAGGAGAGATTGACTTCATCACTACTTTTAATTATGAGAGGTATTGGCATGCTGAATGCACCGAGCTGTCAGTCTAAACTACTGGCACACAGTTCGGACACCCATACATACCCCACAAGACAAGCCACGAGAGGTCTCTCCACAGTCCCCCAAGCCCAGAACAGGCTATGGGAGACACACAGTACTACATAGAGCCATGACTACATGGAACTCTATTCCACAGTACTACATAGAGTCATGACTACATGGAACTCTATTCCACAGTACTACATAGAGTCATGACTACATGGAACTCTATTCCACAGTACTACATAGAGCCATGACTACATGGAACTCTATTCCACAGTACCACATAGAGCCATGACGACATGGAACTCTATTCCACAGTACCACATAGAGCCATGACTACATGGAACTCTATTCCACAGTACCACATAGAGCCATGACTACATGGAACTCTATTCCACAGTACCACATAGAGCCATGACTACATGGAACTCTATTCCACAGTACCACATAGAGCCATGACTACATGGAACTCTATTCCACAGTACCACATAGAGCCATGACTACATGGAACTCTATTCCACAGTACCACATAGAGCCATGACTACACGGAACTCTATTCCACAGTACCACATAGAGCCATGACTACATGGAACTCTATTCCACAGTACCACATAGAGCCATGACTACATGGAACTCTATTCCACATCAGGTAACTGACACAAGCAGTAAAATTAGATTAAAAAAACAGAAAAACACCTTATGGAGCAGCAGGGACTGTGAAGCAACACACACATTGGCACAGACATACACATAATAACATACGCACTATACATACACATGGATTTAGTACTGTAGATATGTAGTGGAGTAGGGGCCTGAGGGCAGACAGTGTGTTGTGAGTGTATTGTAATGTTTTAAAAATGGTATAAACTGCCTGAATGTTGCTGGAGTACAGGAATAGTAGCTTTGACAGCAGCTAATGGGGATCCATTAAAAGCAAGCCAGCAGTGGGATGCAGGGTGGGATGCTGCTGGATGGAACCCATGTTTATATGGGGCGGCAGGGTAGCCTAGTGGTTAGAGCGCTGGACTAGTGACCGGAAGGTTGCAAGTTCAAACCCCCAAGCTGTCGTTCTGCCCCTGAACAGGCAGTTAACCCACTAGACCAGTTGCTCTATATTCATAACACATTTCGGAGTAAGTGCTGAACTAGGATCAGGTTCGTCCATAAGCTCTTATTCATTATGATTTAAAAGGGAGAACTGATCTTAGATCACCACTCCTACTCTGAGACACTAGTTTTCCATATTACATACTAGATCATAATTAATAAGATTAGTACCACGTGGGGGACTTGATCCTAGATCAGCGATCATGAGATGCTTTGTGAATGAGTACAGGCCCAGCAGATGCTGAGGTAGCCTACTCCACTCATCAGGGTATAAGTGCTCTCTCTCTCTCTGTGTGTGTCTCTGTGTGTCTCTGTGTGTCTCTGTGTGTGTGTGTGTGTGTGTGTGTGTGTGATTGTCAGCAGGGTGCAGGTGAGGGTATATCTGTAGCTATGAACAGCTCTCTATCATCAGCCGTTGAGTAGTCTGTGTGTTCAAATACACACGTGTTTTTGTGTACATTAAGTACATGACAGTTAGTACATGAGTTTACATGTGTGTCTCTGTGCCATGTAGCCATTCACGTGTGTCTGTTCCCCTCAGCTAGAAGCTTCTACAGGTCAATGTCCCATCAGTTCTCTGCTGCCCCTACACACCCTGCCTGCTGACACACACTACACACACACACACACACACACACACACACACACACACACACACACACACACCCCCTTCACCGTGGGGACGAGAGTTTTCTGGCAGGAAAACAGTGACAGCTCTGACTGGAGACTTTAGAAGTGATTCCTGACTTCTTTCAAGTTCTCAATCAATAAAATGCATTAGTTTATCCGAGTAATAGGCCTAACTGATCTGACACAGTACATTTCAGTCATTTAGCACACGCTCTTAGCCAGTGTGGCTTTCAGTTGGTCTATTCATCTTAAGATATCTAGGCTAGGTGAGACAACCACATACAGTGTCTCAGTCAAAGTAAGCTACTTTATTTAGGAAACATGTGCTATCAGCAGAGTCAGAGCTGGGTGGGGAGTTCAGAACAGGGCAGCACGGCTGGCCCTTGGATGCACACAGAGAGCTAATATTAATTATATGCATGTCAATCTCTCCTGGCTGAAAGTGGAGGAGAGATTGACTTCATCACTACTTTTATTTATGAGAGGGATTGACATGTTGAATGCACCGAGCTGTCTGTCTAAACTACTGGCACACAGCTCGGACACCCATACATACCCCACAAGACAAGCCACAAGAGGTCTCTTCACAGTCCCCAAGTCCAGAACAGAAGTATTGATCAGGGTCACACCAAGGTTCTTTGCATTCTGGGAAGGCGACACTGGCGTTGGCAATCATGATGGAGAGGTCATTGAGCGGGCAGGCCTTCCTCGGGAGGAAGAGCAGCTCCGTCTTACCGAGCTTGAGGTGGTGGACAGACATCCGAGCTGAGATATCTGCCAGTCACGCAGACATGTCAGAAATGTAGTTGTCATCCGCATAGCAATGATAGGAGAGACCATGTGAGGATATGACGGAGCAGAGTGACTGTATAGAGCGAAGAGGAGAGGGCCAAGAACTAAGCCCTGGGGGACACCAGTAGTGAGAGTATGTGGAGCAGAGTGACTTGGTGTATAGAGAGAAGAGAGGGCCAAGAACTAAGCCCTGGGGGACACCAGTAGTGAGTACGTGGAGCAGACACAGACCCTCTCCACGTCACCTGGTAGGAGCAGCCTGCCAGGCAGGATGCAATCCAAGAGTGTGCAGAGCCTGAGACACCCAGCCCTGAGAGGCGGGAGAGGGGGATGGTGCACTGTCTCAATGGCAGTGGTTAGATCTAGGAGGATGAGAACAGAAGAGAGAGTCAGCTTTTGCAGTGAGGACAGCCTGTGTGGCACAGAGAAGAGCAGTCTTGGTTGAGTGGCCCATCTTGAAGAATGACTGGTTAGGGTCCAGAACATTGTTCTGAGACAGATGAGAAAGTTGAGCAGAGACAGAACACTCAAGTGTTTTGGTAAGAAAATAAAGAAGGGATACAGGTCTATAGTTTGTAACGTCAATGAGTCTCTAGTGTTGATGTCGCTCTGGATAAGAGCGTCTGCTAAATGACTTAAATGTAAATGTAAATGTCTTGAGGAGGGGAGAGACTTGAATGCTGATTGGCTGAAAGCCATGGTATATCAGATCGTATACTACGGGAATGACAATTGTTACTGCTCTAATGACATTGGTAACCAGTTTAAAATAGAAATAAGGCATCTCAGAGGTTTGTGGTATATGACCAATATACCACAGCTAAGGGCTGTATCCAGGCACTCCACATTGCGTCGTGCATACGAATAGCCCGTAGCCATGTTATATTGGCCATATACCACACCCTCTCTGGCCTTATTGCTTTACTATACACTACTACATTGTTGTCGATGGAAGTCCAGTCGTGTTCGATCAGAGATGAGGTTACTTCAAGGGAGAGAGGAAGGATGCGTTTACATGAAGAACATAGTCATTACATAGTCATTACATAGGCTTAACTGTTCTGTGGCTGGGTCCAGTGTAGTGAGTCTACATCTTAACTGTTCTGTGGCTGGGTACACTGTAGTGGGTCTACATCTTAACTGCTCTGTGGCTGGGTACACTGTAGTGGGTCTACATCTTAACTGTTCTGTGGCTGGGTACACTGTAGTGGGTCTACATCTTAACTGCTCTGTGGCTGGGTACACTGTAGTGGGTCTACATCTTAACTGTTCTGTGGCTGGGTACACTGTATTGGGTCTACGGCTTAACTGTTCTGTGGCTGGGTCCAGTGTAGCGGGTCCGTCAGGAGCGGGGAAGCTTTTCTAATGGTTGTGGGGAGGTGAGGCCTGTAGAAGGTGGTACTAATCACTGGATATGAAGCGTCTCCCTGGAGGAGTACTCTTAGACAGAGTAGATCTCTCTCTCTGCCTTTATTTTCTCCCCCTCTCCCTCTAGCTTGAGCGTGCGTTCGCTCACCTACCCCGAGTTTCCTAGCAACAAGCGTTTTTATCCCTGAAAATAGAGCATTGTGAAAAAATAAAAAGTTGGGGTCTAGTGGTGGGGGCTGGGGGGGGGGTAGTGGTGTTGTCGGAATGGCTGGGGGGGTCTCGTGGTGTTGTGGGAGTGTGGGGGGGGGTTCTGGTGTTGTTGGGATGGCTGGGGGGGGCAGGCTGCTATTGGAGGAGAGTGCCGGGCTGCTATTGGAGGTGCGTGCCGGGCTGCTGTGGAGGTGCGTGCCGGGCTGCTAGTGGAGGTGCGTGCCGGGCTGCTGTGGAGGTGCGTGCCGGGCTGCTGTGGAGGTGCGTGCCGGGCTGCTGTGGAGGAGCGTGCCGGGCTGCTGTTGGAGGAGCGTGCCGGGCTGCTATTGGAGGAGCGTGCCGGGCTGCTAGTGGAGGAGCGTGCCGGGCTGCTGTTGGAGGAGCGTGCCGGGCTGCTATTGGAGGAGCGTGCCGGGCTGCTGTGGAGGAGCGTGCCGGGCTGCTATTGGAGGAGCGTGCCGGGCTGCTATTGGAGGAGCGTGCCGGGCTGCTGTTGGAGGAGCGTGCCGGGCTGCTATTGGAGGAGCGTGCCATGTCAGTTCTTTCACTTGACCTTTTGGAGTATTCTGTATTTCCTTGTTATGTGGAGAATGTAATCACTTCCTCTTCGTGCTTAAAGTGACAATCAGAATATGAATGGCCTCATAATCCACATAAAACACTTTATTGTGTAGTGTCTCTGTTCCGGTGACCCGCTACGGTGACCCGCTGTCTCTGTTCCTCTTGTTCGCTCTACGGTGACCCACTGTCTCTGTTCCTCTTGTTCGCTCTACGGTGACCCACTGTCTCTGTTCCTCTAGTTAGTGCTACGGTGTACCGCTACGGTGACCCGCTGTCTCTGTTCCTCTAGTTAGCGCTACGGTGACCCACTGTCTCTGTTCCTCGAGTTAGCTCTACGGTGACCCGCTGTCTCTGTTCCTCTTGTTCGCTCTACGGTGACCCACTGTCTCTGTTCCTCTAGTTAGTGCTACGGTGTACCGCTACGGTGACCCGCTGTCTCTGTTCCTCTAGTTAGCGCTACGGTGACCCACTGTCTCTGTTCCTCGAGTTAGCTCTACGGTGACCCACTGTCTCTGTTCCTCGAGTTAGCTCTACGGTGACCCGCTGTCTCTGTTCCTCTAGTTAGCTCTACGGTGACCCGCTGTCTCTGTTCCTCTAGTTAGCTCTATGGTGACCCGCTGTCTCTGTTCCTCTAGTTAGCTCTATGGTGACCCGCTGTCTCTGTTCCTCTAGTTAGTGCTACGGTGACCCGCTGTCTCTGTTCCTCTAGTTAGCTCTATGGTGACCCGCTGTCTCTGTTCCTCTAGTTAGTGCTACGGTGACCCGCTGTCTCTGTTCCTCTAGTTAGCTCTACGGTGACCCGCTGTCTCTGTTCCTCTAGTTAGCTCTACGGTGACCCGCTGTCTCTGTTCCTCTAGTTAGCGCTACGGTGACCCGCTACGGTGTCCCGCTGTCTATGTTCCTCTAGTTAGCGCTACGGTGACCCGCTGTCTCTGTTCCTCTAGTTAGCGCTACGGTGACCCGCTACGGTGTCCCGCTGTCTCTGTTCCTCTAGTTAGCGCTACGGTGACCCGCTGTCTCTGTTCCTCTAGTTAGCGCTACGGTGACCCGCTGTCTCTGTTCCTCTAGTTAGCGCTACGGTGTCCCGCTGTCTCTGTTCCTCTAGTTAGCGCTACGGTGACCCGCTGTCTCTGTTCCTCTAGTTAGCACTACGGTGACCCGCTACGGTGTCCCGCTGTCTCTGTTCCTCTAGTTAGCGCTACGGTGACCCGCTGTCTCTGTTCCTCTAGTTAGCGCTACGGTGACCCGCTGTCTCTGTTCCTCTAGTTAGCGCTACGGTGACCCGCTGTCTCTGTTCCTCTGAGTTAGCGCTACGGTGACCCACTGTCTCTGTTCCTCTAGTTAGTGCTACGGTGACCCGCTACGGTGTCCCGCTGTCTCTGTTCCTCTAGTTAGCGCTACGGTGACCCGCTGTGTCTGTTCCTCTAGTTAGCGCTACGGTGACCCGTCTACGGTGACCCGCTGTCTCTGTTCCTCTAGTTAGTGCTACGGTGACCCGCTGTCTCTGTTCCTCTAGTTAGCGCTACGGTGACCCGGTACGGTGACCCGCTGTCTCTGTTCCTCTAGTTAGCTCTACGGTGACCCGCTGTCTCTGTTCCTCTTGTTCGCTCTACGGTGACCCGCTGTCTCTGTTCCTCTAGTTAGCTCTACGGTGACCCGCTGTCTCTGTTCCTCTAGTTAGCTCTACGGTGACCCGCTGTCTCTGTTCCTCTAGTTAGCTCTACGGTGACCCGCTGTCTCTGTTCCTCTAGTTAGCTCTACGGTGACCCGCTGTCTCTGTTCCTCTAGTTAGTGCTACGGTGACCCGCTGTCTCTGTTCCTCTAGTTAGCTCTACGGTGACCCGCTGTCTCTGTTCCTCTAGTTAGCTCTACGGTGACCCGCTGTCTCTGTTCCTCGAGTTAGCGCTACGGTGACCCGCTGTCTCTGTTCCTCTAGTTAGCGCTACGGTGACCCGCTGTCTCTGTTCCTCTAGTTAGCTCTACGGTGACCCGCTGTCTCTGTTCCTCTAGTTAGCTCTACGGTGACCCGCTGTCTCTGTTCCTCTAGTTAGTGCTACGGTGACCCGCTACGGTGTCCCGCTGTCTCTGTTCCTCTAGTTAGCGCTACGGTGACCCGCTGTGTCTGTTCCTCTAGTTAGCGCTACGGTGACCCGCTACGGTGACCCGCTGTCTCTGTTCCTCTAGTTAGTGCTACGGTGACCCGCTGTCTCTGTTCCTCTAGTTAGCTCTACGGTGACCCGCTGTCTCTGTTCCTCTTGTTCGCTCTACGGTGACCCGCTGTCTCTATTCCTCTAGTTAGCTCTACGGTGACCCGCTGTCTCTGTTCCTCTAGTTAGCTCTACGGTGACCCGCTGTCTCTGTTCCTCTAGTTAGCTCTACGGTGACCCGCTGTCTCTGTTCCTCTAGTTAGCTCTACGGTGACCCGCTGTCTCTGTTCCTCTAGTTAGCTCTACGGTGACCCGCTGTCTCTGTTCCTCTAGTTAGCTCTACGGTGACCCGCTGTCTCTGTTCCTCTAGTTAGCTCTACGGTGACCCGCTGTCTCTGTTCCTCGAGTTAGCGCTACGGTGACCCGCTGTCTCTTCCTCTAGTTAGCGCTACGGTGACCCGTTGTCTCTGTTCCTCTAGTTAGCTCTACGGTGACCCGCTGTCTCTGTTCCTCTAGTTAGCTCTACGGTGACCCGCTGTCTCTGTTCCTCTAGTTAGCGCTACGGTGACCCGCTACGGTGTCCCGCTGTCTCTGTTCCTCTAGTTAGCGCTACGGTGACCCGCTGTCTCTGTTCCTCTAGTTAGTGCTACGGTGACCCGCTGTCTCTGTTCCTCTAGTTAGCGCTACGGTGACCCGGTACGGTCACCCGCTGTCTCTCTTCCTCTAGTTAGCGCTACGGTGACCCGGTACGGTGACCCGCTGTCTCTGTTCCTCTAGTTAGCGCTACGGTGACCCGCTACGGTGACCCGCTGTCTCTGTTCCTCTAGTCAGCGCTACGGTGACCCGCTACGGTGACCCGCTGTCTCTGTAGTTGTGAATTGTAATAATTGCCACGTATGCTATGCCAGTGCCATCTCTCCCTCTCTGGTGACTGTGCTCTTGGCCCATGCATTCCTTCCATCAACTGGGTGGAACGTGTACCCACATAATAAAAAACAATATTTCTTATCTGTGATCATGCGGGAGGCTAACAACTTCCATGCATTAATAAACTATTTATAAAGCATTAAAGCTTTTATTTACACACACTTGTGATCATTTAATATTAAGTTGTTATAAAGCCTATTAATGCTTCTTGTATCCTATGGTGTACAATGTTAACTAATAGTACCCAGGAGAGGACTTGTACCAGGATGTTAACTAACAGTACCCAGGAGAGGACTTGTACCAGGATGTTAACTAACAGTACCCAGGAGAGGACTTGTACCAGGATATTAACTAACAGTACCCAGGAGAGGACTTGTACCAGGATGTTAACAGTACCCAGGAGAGGACTTGTGCCAGGATGTTAACTAACAGTACCCAGGAGAGGACTTGTACCAGGATGTTAACAGTACCCAGGAGAGGACTTGTACCAGGATGTTAACAGTACCCAGGAAAGGACTTGTACCAGGATGTTAACTAACAGTACCCAGGAGAGGACTTGTACCAGGATGTTAACAGTACCCAGGAGAGGACTTGTACCAGGATGTTAACTAACTGTACCCAGGAGAGGACTTGTACCAAGGATGTTAACTAACTGTACCCCAGGAGAGGACTTGTACCAGGATGTTAACTAACAGTACCCAGGAGAGGACTTGTACCAGGATGTTAACTAACAGTACCCAGGAGAGGACTTGTACCAGGATGTTAACTAACAGTACCCAGGAGAGGACTTGTACCAGGATGTTAACTAACAGTACCCAGGAGAGGACTTGTACCAGAATGTTAACTAACAGTACCCAGGAGAGGACTTGTACCAGGATGTTAACTAACAGTACCCAGGAGAGGACTTGTACCAGGATGTTAACTAACAGTACCCAGTAGAGGACTTGTACAGGATGTTAACTAACAGTACCCAGGAGAGGACTTGTACCAGGATGTTAACAGTACCCAGGGAGAGGACTTGTACCAGGATGTTAACTAACAGTGCCCAGGAGAGGGCTGTACCAGGATGTTAACTAACAGTACCCAGAAGAGGATTTGTACCAGGATCTTAACTAACAGTACCCAGGAGAGGACTTGTACCAGGATGTTAACTAACAGTACCCAGGAAGAGGACTTGTACCAGGATGTTAACTAACAGTACCCAGGAGAGGACTTGTACCAGGATGTTAACTAACTGTACCCAGGAGAGGACTTGTACCAGGATGTTAACTAACAGTACCCAGGAGAGGACTTGTACCAGGATGTTAACTAACAGTACCCAGGAGAGGACTTGTACCAGGATGTTAACTAACAGTACCCAGGAGAGGACTTGTACCAGGATGTTAACTAACAGTACCCAGGAGAGGACTTGTACCAGGATGTTAACTAATGGTACCCAGGAGAGGACTTGTACCAGGATGTTAACTAACAGTACCCAGGAGAGGACTTGTACCAGGATGTTAACTAACAGTACCCAGGAGAGGACTTGTACCAGGATGTTAACTAATAGTACCCAGGAGAGGACTTGTACCAGGATGTTAACAGTACCCAGGAGAGGACTTGTACCAGGATGTTAACTAACAGGTACCCAGGAAGGACTTGTACCAGGATGTTAACTAACAGTACCCAGGAGAGGACTTGTACCAGGATGTTAACAGTACCCAGGAGAGGACTTGTACCAGGATGTTAACTAACAGTACCCAGGAGAGGACTTGTACCAGAATGTTAACTAACAGTACCCTGGAGAGGACTTGTACCAGGATGTTAACTAACAGTACCCAGGGGAGGACTTGTACCAGGATGTTAACTAACAGTACCCAGGGAGGACTTGTACCAGGATGTTAACTAATAGTACCCAGGAGAGGACTTGTACCAGGATGTTAACTAATAAGTACTTAAGGAGGGACTTGTACCAGGATGTTAACTTTAACAGTACCCAGGAGAGGACTTGTACCAGGATGTTAACTAACAGTACCCAGGAGAGGACTTGTACCAGGATGTTAACTAACAGTACCCAGGAGAGGACTTGTACCAGGATGTTAACTAATAGTACCCAGGGAGAGGACTTGTACCAGGATGTTAACAGTACCCAGGAGAGGACTTGTACCAGGATGTTAACTAACAGTACCCAGGAGAGGACTTGTACCAGGATGTTAACAGTACCCAGGGAGGACTTGTACCAGGATGTTAACAGTACCCAGGAGAGGACTTGTACCAGGATGTTAACTAACAGTACCCAGGAGAGGACTTGTTACCAGGATGTTAACTAACAGTACCCAGGAAGGACTTGTACCAGAATGTTAACTAACAGTACCCTGGAGAGGACTTGTACCAGGATGTTAACTAACAGTACCCAGGAGAGGACTTGTACCTGGATGTTCTTCTTCAGTACCCAGGAGAGGACTTGTACCTGGATGTTAACTAACAGTACCCAGGAGAGGACTTGTACCAGGATGTTTAACAGTACCCAGGAGAGGACTTGTACCAGAATGTTAACTAACAGTACCCAGGAGAGGACTTGTACCAGGATGTTAACTAACAGTACCCAGAGAGGACTTGTACCAGGATGTTAACTAACAGTACCCAGGAGAGGACTTGTACCAGGATGTTAACTAACAGTACCCAGGAGAGGACTTGTACCAGGATGTTAACTAACAGTACCCAGGAGAGGACTTGTACCAGGATGTTAACTAACAGTACCCAGGAGGGACTTGGCCAGGATGTTAACTAACAGTACAGGAGAGGACTTGTACCAGGATGTTAACTAACAGTACCCAGGAGAGGACTTGTACCAGGATGTTAACTAACAGTACCCAGGAGAGGACTTGTACCAGGATGTTAACTAACAGTACCCAGGAGAGGACTTGTACCAGGATGTTAACTAACAGTACCCAGGAGAGGACTTGTACCAGGATGTTAACTAACTGTACCCAGGAGAGGACTTGTACCAGGATGTTAACTAACAGTACCCAGGAGAGGACTTGTACCAGGATGTTAACTAACAGTACCCAGGAGAGGACTTGTACCAGGATGTTAACTAACAGTACCCAGGAGAGGACTTGTACCAGGATGTTAACTAACAGTACCCAGGAGAGGACTTGTACCAGGATGTTAACTAACAGTACCCAGGAGAGGACTTGTACCAGGATGTTAACTAACAGTACCCAGGAGAGAGGACAGGACATGTTTGGCTTCACAGCAGAAGGATCCTGTATACTAGTGGAAGGCGTGGGAGGTATTTTCCTTACCTCTCAGGATACAACCAACCTCTGTTATATGCTGACTGGAACATGTAACACAGATGAGTAGTACAACACACCTGTGAGTTGACTGGAGCATTTAACACAGATGAGTAGTACACACACCTGTCAAGTTGACTGGAGCATTTAACACAGATGAGTAGTACAACACCTGTGAGTTGACTGGAACATGTAACACAGATGAGTAGTACAACACACCTGAGTTGACTGGAGCATTTAACACAGATGGTAGTACAACACACCTGTGAGTTACGGCTACAGGTATTGAACACAGATGAAGTAGTACAACACCTGTGAGTTGACTGGAGCATTGAACACAGATGAGGTAGTACAACACACCTGTGAGTTGACTGGAGCATTGAACACAGATGAGTAGTACAACACACCTGTGAGTTGACTGGAGCATTGAACACAGATGAGTAGTACAACACACCTGTGAGTTGACTGGAGCATTTAACACAGATGGTAGTACAACACACCTGTGAGTTGACTGGAGCATTGAACACAGATGAGTAGTACAACACACCTGTGGGTTGACTGGAGCATTGAACACAGATGAGTAGTACACACACCTGTGAGTTGACTGGAGCATTGAACACAGATGAGTAGTACAACACACCTGGCTGAGTTGACTGGAGCATTGAACACAGATGGTAGTACAACACACCTGTGAGTTGACTGGAGCATTTAACACAGATGAGTAGTACAACACACCTGTGAGTTGACTGGAGCATTGAACACAGATGAGTAACACACCTGTGAGTTGACTGGAGCATTGAACACAGATGAGTAGTACAACACACCTGTGAGTTGACTGGAGCATTTAACACAGATGAGTAGTACAACACACCTGTGAGTTGACTGGAGCATTGAACACAGATGGTAGTACAACACACCTGTGAGTTGACTGGAACATTGAACACAGATGAGTAGTACAACACACCTGTGAGTTGACTGGAGCATTGAACACAGATGAGTAGTACAACACACCTGTGAGTTGACTGGAGCATTTAACACAGATGAGTAGTACAACACACCTGTGGAGTTGACTGGAGCATTAGAACACAGATGAGTAGTACAACACACCTGTGAGTTGACTGGAACATTGAACACAGATGAGTAGTACAACACACCTGTGAGTTGACTGGAGCATTTAACACAGATGAGTAGTACAACACACCTGTGAGTTGACTGGAGCGTTCCTTATTGATGTCTGGATAAGTTGTTTGTTTTGGGACCAGTGTCCCAAAGCTCTTAGATTGTATTTACTGTCTACAGCTGGAGGCATGAATTTTGCAGCTCCAAAATAACCAGCTCCATAACGACCAGCTCCATAACGACCAGCTCCATAACGACCAGGTTTCTGGTTAAATAAAGGTTACATTTAAAAGGACATGTTATCGGCCAGTGATCTGGATGGACATGTTATCGGCCAGCCGATCTGGATGGACATGTTATCGGCCAGCTTGATCTGGATGGACATGTTATCGGCCAGCCGTCTGGATGGACATGTTATCGGCCAGCGATGGACATGTTATCGGCCAGCGATCTGGATGGACATGTTATCGGCCAGCGATCTGGATGGACATGTTATCGGCCAGCGATCTGGATGGACATGTTATCGGCCAGCGATCTGGATTTGAACCTCGGCAGTGGGGGTAATTTATCATTGGACTGTGATGTTTGGAATCTGCTGTTGGTGTTATCACATCCTCCCTGTAATCATACTGACAAGATGAGGGATGTGGTGAGGTACTACTCAGCAGGTGTCGCTGTCATCGAGCTGCATTTTGCTCTGCTCCTCTTCATGGAAGAAACACTTTACTGGTTGTGTTTTGTTCAGGTCTGTAGCTGGAAGATGTCTGTCACTGTGGAGAGGTGAACCCAGAACTAAACCCATTTCACCCAGCGTGTTGAATTCAGTTTTTCTTCAATGTCCAGGGCTTAACAGTGATTGTACTTCCACGCCGTTAAATTTGACAAATAGTCTTCTATCCATCGCTTTTGGTATTTCCGATGAGCTTTCGTCTCGATGATGACTGTTAGCAAGCTGGACAGTGGTGAGACTAAAGTATGTCCATTATTGATTGAGTCTGTTTTCCACCCCCAAGAATAAATGTTTTAGTCAAACAACCAAGGTGCTTAATTGAATGTGTTCGCAGGCAGCATCCATCCCACAAGGTCGTATTTTTGCTACCCCCTGTCTAGAGGATCTGTCAGCCCAGACAACAGGAAGGCTTGTGGAGGCAGTATGGAGGCTTGGCAAGGTCAGCAGTGTCTTCCTATTGGAGTGGAGCCTCGGTCTCCCTGTGGCACACAGTTCCTTCCCTCCCACTCTCGCTCCACTCAGCTCCCTCTCTCTCCTTCTCTCGCTCCACTCAGCTCCCTCTCTCTCCTTCTCTCGCTCCACTCAGCTCCCTCTCTCTCCTTCTCTCGCTCCACTCAGCTCCCTCTCTCTCCTTCTCTCGCTCCACTCAGCTCCCTCTCTCTCCTTCTCTCGCTCCACTCAGCTCCCTCTCTCTCCTTCTCTCGCTCCACTCAGCTCCCTCTCTCTCCTTCTCTCGCTCCACTCAGCTCCCTCTCTCTCCTTCTCTCGCTCCACTCAGCTCCCTCTCTCTCCTTCTCTCGCTCCACTCAGCTCCCTCTCTCTCCTTCTCTCGCTCCACTCAGCTCCCTCTCTCTCCTTCTCTCGCTCCACTCAGCTCCCTCTCTCTCCTTCTCTCGCTCCACTCAGCTCCTTCTCTCTCCCTCCACTCAGCTCCCTCTCTCTCCTTCTTTCCCTCCACTCAGCTCCCTCTCTCTCCCTCCACTCAGCTCCCTCTCTCTCCTTCTTTCCCTCCACTCAGCTCCCTCTCTCTCCTTCTCTCGCTCCACTCAGCTCCCTCTCTCTCCTTCTCTCGCTCCACTCAGCTCCCTCTCTCTCCTTCTCTCCCTCCACTCAGCTCCCTCTCTCTCCTTCTCTCCCTCCACTCAGCTCCCTCTCTCTCCTTCTCTCCCTCCACTCAGCTCCCTCTCTCTCCTTCTTTCCCTCCACTCAGCTCCCTCTCTCTCCCTCCACTCAGCTCCCTCTCTCTCCTTCTCTCCCTCCACTCAGCTCCCTCTCTCTCCTTCTCTCCTTCTCTCGCTCCACTCAGCTCCCTCTCGCTCCTTCCCTCCCGCTCACCCTCCTCAACTCCTTCCCTTCCTCCACTCAGCTCTCTCTTCCCCTCCCTCAGTCCGCACAGCACAGTAGAATTTAGCCCTCAGTCCTGCCAAGAACAACAAAAGAGCGAGCGAGAGAGACGAGACGGAGAGGGAGAAAGAAAAGAGAGGGAGGGAGAGACGAGACGGAGAGGGAGAAAGAAAAGAGAGGGAGGGTCAGGAACACTAACTGTACAGCCATCTGTCCAGAAGACTTCTCTGTTTTAACTTGTTTTAATGTTTGTAATACTAAGATGGCCGTCACCAGAGGGGAGAGTTTACATCAGAACAAGACAACAGATGGCCGTCACCAGAGGGGAGAGTTTACATCAGAACAAGACAACAGGAGGCCGTCACCAGAGGGGAGAGTTTACCTCAGAACAAGACAACAGGAGGCCGTCACCAGAGGGGAGAGTTTACCTCAGAACAAGACAACAGATTGCCGTCACCAGAGGGGAGAGTTTACATCAGAACAAGACAACAGATTGCCGTCACCAGAGGGGAGAGTTTACATCAGAACAAGACAACAGATGGCCGTCACCAGAGGGGAGAGTTTACCTCAGAACAAGACAACAGGAGGCCGTCACCAGAGGGGAGAGTTTACCTCTCAACAAGACAACAGGAGGCCATCACTTCCCTGTGTTGTTAGGGGAGAGTTTACCTCTCAACAAGGCAACAGGAGGCCATCACTTCCCTGTGTTGTTAGGGGAGAGTTTACCTCTCAACAAGGCAACAGGAGGCCATCACTTCCCTGTGTTGTTAGGGGAGAGTTTACCTCTCAACAAGACAACAGGAGGCCATCACTTCCCTGTGTTGTTAGGGGAGAGTTTACCTCTCAACAAGACAACAGGAGGCCATCACTTCCCTGTGTTGTTAGGGGAGAGTTTACCTCTCAACAAGACAACAGGAGGCCATCACTTCCCTGTGTTGTTAGGGGAGAGTTTACCTCTCAACAAGGCAACAGGAGGCCATCACTTCCCTGTGTTGTTAGGGGAGAGTTTACCTCTCAACAAGACAACAGGAGGCCATCACTTCCCTGTGTTGTTAGGGGAGAGTTTACCTCTCAACAAGACAACAGGAGGCCATCACTTCCCTGTGTTGTTAGGGGAGAGTTTACCTCTCAACAAGGCAACAGGAGGCCATCACTTCCCTGTGTTGTTAGGGGAGAGTTTACCTCTCAACAAGACAACAGGAGGCCATCACTTCCCTGTGTTGTTAGGGGAGAGTTTACCTCTCAACAAGGCAACAGGAGGCCATCACTTCCCTGTGTTGTTAGGGGAGAGTTTACCTCTCAACAAGACAACAGGAGGCCATCACTTCCCTGTGTTGTTAGGGGAGAGTTTACCTCTCAACAAGACAACAGGAGGCCATCACTTCCCTGTGTTGTTAGGGCAGTAGATTTCCACTGACTAGACCGTTTTCTCAGTCCAGGCTGCTCTCTGTTTGGCTGGTCAGCCCAGGCTGCTCTCTGTTTGGCTGGTCAGCCCAGGCTGCTCTCTGTTTAGCTGGTCAGCCCAGGCTGCTCTCTGTTTAGCTGGTCAGTCCAGGCTGCTCTCTGTTTAGCTGGTCAGCCCAGGCTGCTCTCTGTTTAGCTGGTCAGCCCAGGCTGCTCTCTGTTTAGCTGGTCAGTCCACGCTGCTCTCTCTGTTTAGCTGGTCAGCCCAGGCTGCTCTCTGTTTAGCTGGTCAGTCCAGGCTGCTCTCTGTTTAGCTGGTCAGCCCAGGCTGTACTCTCTCTGTTTAGCTGGTCAGCCCAGGCTGCTCTCTGTTTGGCTGGTCCAGTCCACGCTGCTCTCTCTGTTTAGCTGGTCAGTCCAGGCTGCTCTTTCTGTTTAGCTGGGCAGTCCAGGCTGCTCTCTGTTTAGCTGGTCAGCCCAGGCTGCTCTCTCTGTTTAGCTGGTCAGTCCAGGCTGCTCTCTCTGTTTAGCTGGTCAGTCCAGGCTGCTCTCTCTGTTTAGCTGGGCAGCCCAGGCTGCTCTCTCTGTTTAGCTGGTCAGCCCAGGCTGCTCTCTCTGTTTAGCTGGTCAGTCCAGGCTGCTCTCTCTGTTTAGCTGGTCAGTACAGGCTGCTCTCTCTCTCTGTTTAGCTGGTCAGTACAGGCTGCTCTCTCTCTCTGTTTAGCTGGTCAGTCCAGGCTGCTCTCTCTGTTTAGCTGGTCAGTACAGGCTGCTCTCTCTCTCTGTTTAGCTGGTCAGTACAGGCTGCTCTCTCTCTGTTTAGCTGGTCAGTCCAGGCTGCTCTCTCTCTGTTTAGCTGGTCAGTACAGCCTGCTCTCTCTCTCTGTTTAGCTGGGCAGTCCAGGCTGCTCTCTCTGTTTAGCTGGTCAGTCCAGGCTGCTCTCCGTTAAGCTGGTCAGTCCAGGCTGCTCTCTCTGTTTAGCTGGTCAGTCCAGGCTGCTCTCTCTGTTTAGCTGGTCAGTCCAGGCTGCTCTCTCTCTCTCTGTTTAGCTGGTCAGTCCAGGCTGCTCTCTCTCTCTCTGTTTAGCTGGTCAGTCCAGGCTGCTCTCTCTGTTTAGCTGGTCAGTCCAGGCTGCTCTCTCTGTTTAGCTGGTCAGTCCAGGCTGCTCTCTCTCTTTGTTTAGCTGGTCAGTCCAGGCTGCTTTCTCTATTTAGCCGGTCAGTCCAGGCTGCTCTCTCTCTCTGTTTAGCTGGTCAGTCCAGGCTGCTTTCTCTATTTAGC
>NW_027012384.1:0-147500 GCF_036934945.1 Oncorhynchus masou masou
GGTGTTCTGAACTAGCCTACCTGGTTAAATAAAGGTGTTCTGAACTAGCCTACCTGGTTAAATAAAGGTGTTCTGAACTAGCCTACCTGGTTAAATAAAGGTGTTCTGAACTAGCCTACCTGGTTAAATAAAGGTGTTCTGAACTAGCCTACCTGGTTAAATAAAGGTGTTCTGAACTAGCCTACCTGGTTAAATAAAGGTGTTCTGAACTAGCCTACCTGGTTAAATAAAGGTGTTCTGAACTAGCCTACCTGGTTAAATAAAGGTGTTCTGAACTAGCCTACCTGGTTAAATAAAGGTGTTCTGAACTAGCCTACCTGGTTAAATAAAGGTGTTCTGAACTAGCCTACCTGGTTAAATAAAGGTGTTCTCAACTAGTCTACCTGGTTAAATAAAGGTGTTCTGAACTAGCCTACCTGGTTAAATAAAGGTGTTCTGAACTAGCCTACCTGGTTAAATAAAGGTGTTCTGAACTAGCCTCCCTGGTTAAATAAAGGTGTTCTGAACTAGCCTACCTGGTTAAATAAAGGTGTTCTGAACTAGCCTACCTGGTTAAATAAAGGTGTTCTGAACTAGCCTACCTGGTTAAATAAAGGTGTTCTGAACTAGCCTACCTGGTTAAATAAAGGTATTCTGAACTAGCCTACCTGGTTAAATAAAGGTGTTCTGAACTAGCCTACCTGGTTAAATAAAGGTGTTCTCAACTAGCCTACCTGGTTAAATAAAGGTGTTCTGAACTAGCCTACCTGGTTAAATAAAGGTGTTCTGAACTAGCCTACCTGGTTAAATAAAGGTAAAATGAAAAATATTCCTGTATATACCCCACCTTATCCTGTACATACGCAAAAAACATCGATTTTGGTTTGACAACATATTATTGCTTATGAATTCAGAAATCAACTCACCATCAATGAATTGATAGTTGTTACTATACTGGCCATGGTCTCACCTGAGAGAGAGAGGAGCTAGGTGATATACTGGACATGATCTCACCTAAGAGAGACAGGAGCTAGGTAATATACTGGCCATGGTCACACCTGAGAGAGAGAGGAGCTAGGTAATATACTGGCCATGGTCTCACCTGAGAGAGAGAGGAGCTAGGTAACATACTGGCCATGGTCTCGCCTGAGAGAGAGAGGAGCTAGGTAATATAATGGACATGGTCTCACCTGAGAGAGAGAGGAGGTAGGTAATATACTAGCCATGGTCTCACCTGAGAGAGACAGGAGCTAGGTAATATACTGGCCATGGTCTCACCTGAGAGAGACAGGAGCTAGGTAATATACTGGCCATGGTCTCACCTGAGAGAGAGAGGACTAGGTAATATACTGGCCATGGTCTCATCTGAGAGAGAGAGGAGCTAGGTAATATACTGGCCATGGTCTCACCTGAGAGAGACAGGAGCTAGGTAATATACTGGCCATGGTCTCACCTGAGAGAGAGAGGAGCTAGGTAATATACTGGCCATGGTCTCACCTGAGAGAGACAGGAGCTAGGTAATATACTGGCCATGGTCACACCTGAGAGAGAGAGGAGCTAGGTAATATACTGGCCATGGTCTCACCTGAGAGAGAGAGGAGCTAGGTAACATACTGGCCATGGTCTCGCCTGAGAGAGAGAGGAGCTAGGTAATATAATGGACATGGTCTCACCTGAGAGAGAGAGGAGGTAGGTAATATACTAGCCATGGTCTCACCTGAGAGAGACAGGAGCTAGGTAATATACTGGCCATGGTCTAACCTGAGAGAGACAGGAGCTAGGTAATATACTGGCCATGGTCTCACCTGAGAGAGAGAGGACTAGGTAATATACTGGCCATGGTCTCACCTGAGAGAGACAGGAGCTAGGTAATATACTGGCCATGGTCTCACCTGAGAGAGAGAGGAGCAAGGTAATATACTGGCCATGGTCTGACCTGAGAGAGAGAGGAGCTAGGTAACATACTGGCCATGGTCTCGCCTGAGAGAGAGAGGAGCTAGGTAATATAATGGACATGGTCTCACCTGAGAGAGAGAGGAGGTAGGTAATATACTAGCCATGGTCTCACCTGAGAGAGACAGGAGCTAGGTAATATACTGGCCATGGTCTCACCTGAGAGAGACAGGAGCTAGGTAATATACTGGCCATGGTCTCACCTGAGAGAGAGAGGACTAGGTAATATACTGGCCATGGTCTCACCTGAGAGAGACAGGAGCAAGGTAATATACTGGCCATGGTCTCACCTGAGAGAGAGAGGAGCAAGGTAATATACTGGCCATGGTCTCACCTGAGAGAGAGAGGAGCTTGTTAACATACTGGCCATGGTCTCACCTGAGAGAGAGAGGAGCTAGGTAATATACTGGCCATGGTCTCATCTGAGAGAGAGAGGAGCTAGGTAAAATACTGGCCATGGTCTCACCTGAGAGAGACAGGAGCTAGGTAATATACTGGCCATGGTCTCACCTGAGAGAGAGAGGAGCTAGGTAATATACTGGCCATGGTCTCACCTGAGAGAGACAGGAGCTAGGTAATATACTGGCCATGGTCACACCTGAGAGAGAGAGGAGCTAGGTAATATACTGGCCATGGTCTCACCTGAGAGAGAGAGGAGCTAGGTAACATACTGGCCATGGTCTCGCCTGAGAGAGAGAGGAGCTAGGTAATATAATGGACATGGTCTCACCTGAGAGAGAGGAGGTAGGTAATATACTAGCCATGGTCTCACCTGAGAGAGACAGGAGCTAGGTAATATACAAGCCATGGTCTCACCTGAGAGAGACAGGAGCTAGGTAATATACTGGCCATGGTCTCACCTGAGAGAGAGAGGACTAGGTAATATACTGGCCATGGTCTCACCTGAGAGAGACAGGAGCTAGGTAATATACTGGCCATGGTCTCACCTGAGAGAGAGAGGAGTAAGGTAATATACTGGCCATGGTCTCACCTGAGAGAGAGAGGAGCTTGTTAACATACTGGCCATGGTCTCACCTGAGAGAGAGAGGAGCTAGGTAACATACTGGCCATGGTCTCATCTGAGAGAGAGAGGAGCTAGGTAATATACTGGCCATGGTCTCACCTGAGAGAGACAGGAGCTAGGTAATATACTGGCCATGGTCTCACCTGAGAGAGAGAGGAGCTAGGTAATATACTGGCCATGGTCTCACCTGAGAGAGACAGGAGCTAGGTAATATACTGGCCATGGTCTCACCTGAGCGAGAGAGGAGCTAGGTAATATACTGGCCATGGTCTCACCTGAGAGAGAGAGGAGCTTGTTAACATACTGGCCATGGTCTCACCTGAGAGAGAGAGGAGCTAGGTAACATACTGGCCATGGTCTCATCTGAGAGAGAGAGGAGCTAGGTAATATACTGGCCATGGTCTCACCTGAGAGAGACAGGAGCTAGGTAATATACTGGCCATGGTCTCACCTGAGAGAGAGAGGAGCTAGGTAATATACTGGCCATGGTCTCACCTGAGAGAGAGAGGAGGTAATATACTGGCCATGGTCTCACCTGAGAGAGAGAGGAGCTAGGTAATATACTGGCCATGGTCTCACCTGAGAGAGACAGGAGCTAGGTAATATACTGGCCATGGTCTCACCTGAGAGAGAGAGGAGCTAGGTAATATACTGGCCATGGTCTCACCTGAGAGAGAGAGGAGCTAGGTAATATACTGGCCATGGTCTCACCTGAGAGAGGAGCTAGGTAATATACTGTCCATGGTCACACCTGAGAGAGGAGCTAGGTAACATACTGGCCATGGTCTCACCTGAGAGAGAGAGGAGCTAGGTAATATACTGGCCATGGTCTCACCTGAGAGAGAGAGGAGCTAGGTAATATACTGGCCATGGTCTCACCTGAGAGAGGAGCTAGGTAATATACTGGCCATGGTCTCACCTGAGAGAGACAGGAGCTAGGTAATATACTGGCCATGGTCTCACCTGAGAGAGAGAGGAGCTAGGTAATATACTGGCCATGGTCTCACCTGAGAGAGAGAGGAGCTAGGTAATATACTGGCCATGGTCTCACCTGAGAGAGGAGCTAGGTAACATACTGGCCATGGTCTCACCTGAGAGAGAGAGGAGCTAGGTAATATACTGGCCATGGTCTCACCTGAGAGAGGAGCTAGGTAACATACTGGCCATGGTCTCACCTGAGAGAGAGAGGAGCTAGGTAATATACTGGCCATGGTCTCACCTGAGAGAGAGAGGAGCTAGGTAATATACTGGCCATGGTCTCACCTGAGAGAGACAGGAGCTAGGTAATATACTGGCCATGGTCTCACCTGAGAGAGAGAGGAGCTAGGTAATATACTGGCCATGGTCTCACCTGAGAGAGGAGCTAGGTAACATACTGGCCATGGTCTCACCTGAGAGAGAGAGGAGCTAGGTAATATACTGGCTATGGTCTCACCTGAGAGAGAGAGGAGCTAGGTAATATACTGGCCATGGTCTCACCTGAGAGAGACAGGAGCTAGGTAATATACTGGCCATGGTCTCACCTGAGAGAGACAGGAGCTAGGTAACATACTGGCCATGGTCTCACCTGAGAGAGACAGGAGGTAGGTAATATACTGGCCATGGTCTCACCTGAGAGAGACAGGAGCTAGGTAATATACTGGCCATGGTCTCACCTGAGAGAGAGAGAGGAGCTAGGTAATATACTGGCCATGGTCTCACCTGAGAGAGACAGGAGCTAGGTAACATACTGGCCATGGTCTCACCTGAGAGAGACAGGAGGTAGGTAATATACTGGCCATGGTCTCACCTGAGAGAGACAGGAGGTAGGTAATATACTGGCCATGGTCTCACCTGAGAGAGAGAGAAGCTAGGTAATATACTGGCCATGGTCTCATCTGAGAGAGACAGGAGGTAGGTAATATACTGGCCATGGTCTCACCTGAGAGAGAGAGGAGCTAGGTAATATACTGGCCATGGTCTCACCTGAGAGAGGAGCTAGGTAACATACTGGCCATGGTCTCACCTGAGAGAGACAGGAGCTAGGTAACATACTGGCCATGGTCTCACCTGAGAGAGACAGGAGGTAGGTAATATACTGGCCATGGTCTCACCTGAGAGAGACAGGAGGTAGGTAATATACTGGCCATGGTCTCACCTGAGAGAGAGAGAAGCTAGGTAATATACTGGCCATGGTCTCACCTGAGAGAGAGAGGAGCTAGGTAATATACTGGCCATGGTCTCACCTGAGAGAGAGAGAAGCTAGGTAATATACTGGCCATGGTCTCATCTGAGAGAGAGAGGAGCTAGGTAATATACTGGCCATGGTCTCACCTGAGAGAGAGGAGCTAGGTAATATACTGGCCATGGTCTCACCTGAGAGAGACAGGAGCTAGGTAATATACTGGCCATGGTCTCACCTGAGAGAGAGAGGAGCTAGGTAACATACTGGCCATGGTCTCACCTGAGAGAGAGAGGAGCTTGGTAATATACTGGCCATGGTCTCACCTGAGAGAGAGAGGAGCTAGGTAATATACTGGCCATGGTCTCACCTGAGAGAGAGAGGAGCTAGGTAATATACTGGCCATGGTCTCACCTGAGAGAGAGAGGAGCTAGGTAATATACTGGCCATGGTCTCACCTGAGAGAGAGAGGAGCTAGGTAATATACTGGCCATGGTCTCACCTGAGAGAGAGAGGAGCTAGGTAATATACTGGCCATGGTCTCACCTGAGAGAGAGAGAGAGAGGAGCTAGGTAATATACTGGCCATGGTCTCACCTGAGAGAGAGAGAGGAGCTAGGTAATATACTGGCCATGGTCTCACCTGAGAGAGAGAGGAGCTAGGTAACATACTGGCCATGGTCTCACCTGAGAGAGACAGGAGCTAGGTAATATACTGGCCATGGTCTCACCTGAGAGAGACAGGAGCTAGGTAATATACTGGCCATGGTCTCACCTGAGAGAGAGAGGAGCTAGGTTATATACTGGCCATGGTCTCACCTGAGAGAGACAGGAGCTAGGTAATATACTGGCCATGGTCTCACCTGAGAGAGAGAGGAGCTAGGTAATATACTGGCCATGGTCTCACCTGAGAGAGACAGGAGCTAGGTAATATACTGGCCATGGTCTCACCTGAGAGAGAGAGGAGCTAGGTAATATACTGGCCATGGTCTCACCTGAGAGAGAGAGGAGCTAGGTAATATACTGGCCATGGTCTCACCTGAGAGAGAGAGAGGAGCTAGGTAATATACTGGCCATGGTCTCACCTGAGAGAGAGAGAAGCTAGGTAATATACTGGCCATGGTCTCACCTGAGAGAGACAGGAGCTAGGTAATATACTGGCCATGGTCTCACCTGAGAGAGAGAGAGGAGCTAGGTAATATACTGGCCATGGTCTCACCTGAGAGAGACAGGAGCTAGGTAACATACTGGCCATGGTCTCACCTGAGAGAGAGAGGAGCTAGGTAATATACTGGCCATGGTCTCATATGTATAGGTTGGTAGTGGGACGTCATCTTCTCAGGTTCATCACACTGCTACTTCCATAGTAATATGGAATATTAATAATATAATTATCACCATCAATGCTCTGTTGACTACAGCTAAATGGGGGAGAAGACATTACCACCATCAATGCTCTGTTGACTACAGCTAAATGGGGGAGAAGACATTACCACCATCAATGCTCTGTTGTCTACAGCTAAATGGGGAAGAAGACATTACCACCATCAATGCTCTGTTGACTACAGCTAAATGGGGGAGAAGACATTACCACCATCAATGCTCTGTTGACTACAGCTAAATGGTTATTCATTCAGTGGTCCTGGTGGGCTGTTAACACTAGATAGGAATCAATACTGTATATAGACAGGCAATGTTCTGAACAGGAAAACTAACTAACTATTTTGGTCGAGTACCAACAAAATCATTATTGAATCACAAAGCATAACACAAAATGCATACAGCCAACCAGTTTCTCAGGTTCCCTCTAAATCAGACTGTCTCCACCAGTATCTCAGGTTCCCTCTAGATCAGACTGTCTCCACCAGTATCTCAGGTTCCCTCTAAATCAGACTGTCTCCACCAGTATCTCAGGTTCCCTCTAGATCAGACTGTCTCCACCAGTATCTCAGGTTCCCTCT
Organism: Oncorhynchus masou masou; assembly: GCF_036934945.1. NCBI lineage: Eukaryota > Metazoa > Chordata > Actinopteri > Salmoniformes > Salmonidae > Oncorhynchus > Oncorhynchus masou. The sequence continues at coordinate 7,078 of NW_027012384.1, forward strand.
AGATCAGACTGTCTCCACCAGTATCTCAGGTTCCCTCTAGATCAGACTGTCTCCACCAGTATCTCAGGTTCCCTCTAAATCAGACTGTCTCCACCAGTATCTCAGGTTCCCTCTAGATCAGACTGTCTCCACCAGTATCTCAGGTTCCCTCTAAATCAGACTGTCTCCACCAGTATCTCAGGTTCCCTCTAGATCAGACTGTCTCCACCAGTATCTCAGGTTCCCTCTAGATCAGACTGTCTCCACCAGTATCTCAGGTTCCCTCTAGATCAGACTGTCTCCACCAGTATCTCAGGTTCCCTCTAGATCAGACTGTCTCCACCAGTATCTCAGGTTCCCTCTAGATCAGACTGTCTCCACCAGTATCTCAGGTTCCCTCTAGATCAGACTGTCTCCACCAGTATCTCAGGTTCCCTCTAAATCAGACTGTCTCCACCAGTATCTCAGGTTCCCTCTAAATCAGACTGTCTCCACCAGTATCTCAGGTTCCCTCTAGATCAGACTGTCTCCACCAGTATCTCAGGTTCCCTCTAGATCAGACTGTCTCAACCAGTATCTCAGGTTCCCTCTAGATCAGACGGTCTCCACCAGTATCTCAGGTTCCCTCTAGATCAGACTGTCTCCACCAGTATCTCAGGTTCCCTCTAGATCAGACTGTCTCCACCAGTATCTCAGGTTCCCTCTAAATCAGACTGTCTCCACCAGTATCTCAGGTTCCCTCTAAATCAGACTGTCTCCACCAGTATCTCAGGTTCCCTCTAGATCAGACTGTCTCCACCAGTATCTCCCTGACAAATACATGTCTGTGTGATGTTACTGTACCACATGTTATTGCTCAATGCTTTTGTGGGGTGGTCCTGGGCCGAAAATGCTGTCAACCACCTAGTTAGCTAGCATGAACGTCTACAAACCAAACATCCTAACATGTCAACAATCTGCAGATCTAGCTTTAACTAGCTAACGTTAGTTAGTTGAAATAAAGGCTTTTGGGAATCTGGTGGAGTGTATCTACATGATTCTATTGTTAGACTCGTTTCTGTACAAAACAGTCCGAATTCAGAAGATGTTAGCTAGCTAGCTAAGTATCTGTGTTCGCTAGCTTGGACATTCAGGTTAGCAGCTAGCTAGTAAGCTAAAAACAGAACCCAACACTTACCTATCAGTGCATGAGAACGGTGGCCATTTCGGCGTCACTCTTCTGGCAGGGTAGCCTAGTGGTTAGAGCGTTGGAGCGTTCTGCCCCTGTACAGGCAGTTAACCCACTGTTCCTAGGCCATCATTGAAAATAGTTCAATAAAGGTCAAAAAGGTAAAAAATAAAATAAAATAAAAATTCAAAATTAATTCCAACGTTTCTCCAGTTTCTGTTTGAACTTATTCAGATCCAAGGACCCAGAATGATGTTTCTTTTGTCCCTGCTACAGTCTGCAAACAAGTTGGCTTGTTGGCTTCATTTTCTCTGTGTTTGTTTCTGGCTGCTGGAACATTAGCTAGTTTGCAAGTGACTTTTATTTCTCCTCCGCGGTCATGGCAGCAGTGTCATTTGAGTAGGTGGGGTTTAACTCGAAGACACACCTTGCCCAGAAGGCCAGCCCGAGGAGGCTTGGGGTCAACCTCCTGGTGTTTGTTCAACGTGAAAACACTACACAAGAAATGGGGCGGCAAAGGGTCGCCCAAGACCTGCGGATTCCTGCTTTATAGATTACATTGGATTGGAATTGGGATCCCCACTCTGTTTCTCTCCAGATTTAACGCAAATTCTCATTTCAGACAATTGTTAAATATGGTCATTCAGAACATCATTTCTACGTTAGTAAAATGTTCCTCAGTACCGTCAAATTAAATAAGAAAACAATTTATCTTTCTCGCAATTTCAAAATCCCATTTCATACGAATTTCAACCCCAGATTAAGTCTGGCATATGAAGAGGTTCTGAGGAACGTTTTAATAACTCAGAAAGTGCATTTCACTGCGCCTGGAATAACATTGGCAAAATATGTGCACGCAACCAATCAAATTTGATTTGAATTGTGTTCTGTGTTGACCATCTTTGACTGAAACCCTATGAGGTCAACTATCCCCTGGTGCAGAGGATTAATGATCTGGCTACAGAGGTCACAATTATCCCTTGATGCAGAGGATTAATGATCTGGCTACAGAGGTCACTACTATCCCCTGGTGCAGAGGATTAATGATCTGGCTACAGAGGTCACAATTATCCCTTGATGCAGAGGATTAATGATCTGGCTACAGAGGTCACAACTATCCCCTGGTACAGAGGATTAATGATCTGGCTACAGAGGTCACAACTATCCCCTGTTGCAGAGGATTAATGATCTGGCTACAGAGGTCACAACTATCCCCTGTTGCAGAGGATTAATGATCTGGCTACAGAGGTCACAACTATCCCCTGGTGCAGAGGATTAATGATCTGGCTACAGAGGTCACAACTATCCCCTGGTACAGAGGATTAATGATCTGGCTACAGAGGTCACAACTATCCCCTGTTGCAGAGGATTAATGATCTGGTTACAGAGGTCACAACTATCTCCTGGTACAGAGGATTAATGATCTGGCTACAGAGGTCACAACTATCCCCTGGTACAGAGGATTAATGATCTGGCTACAGAGGTCACAACTATCCCCTGGTGCAGAGGATTAATGATCTGGCTACAGAGGTCACAACTATCCCCTGGTGCAGAGGATTAATGATCTGGCTACAGAGGTCACAACTATCCCCTGGTGCAGAGGATTAATGATCTGGCTACAGAGGTCACAACTATCCCCTGGTACAGAGGATTAATGATCTGGCTACAGAGGTCACAACTATCCCCTGGTGCAGAGGATTAATGATCTGGCTACAGAGGTCACAACTATCCCCTGGTGCAGAGGATTAATGATCTGGCTACAGAGGTCACAACTATCCCCTGGTGCAGAGGATTAATGATCTGGCTACAGAGATCACAACTATCCCCTGGTACAGAGGATTAATGATCTGGCTACAGAGGTCACAACTATCCCCTAGTGCAGAGGATTAATGATCTGGCTACAGAGGTCAACTATCCCCTGGTGCAGAGGATTAATGATCTGGCTACAGAGGTCACATCTATCCCCTGGTGCAGAGGATTAATGATCTGGCTACAGAGGTCACAACTATCCCCTGGTGCAGAGGATTAATGATATGGCTACAGAGGTCACAACTATCCCCTGGTGCAGAGGATTAATGATCTGGCTACAGAGGTCACAACTATCCCCTGGTACAGAGGATTAATGATCTGGCTACAGAGGTCACAACTATCCCCTAGTGCAGAGGATTAATGATCTGGCTACAGAGGTCAACTATCCCCTGGTGCAGAGGATTAATGATCTGGCTACAGAGGTCACAACTATCCCCTGGTGCAGAGGATTAATGATCTGGCTATAGAGGTCACAACTATCCCCTGGTGCAGAGGATTAATGATCTGGCTACAGAGGTCACTACTATCCCCTGGTGCAGAGGATTAATGATCTAGCTACAGAGGTCACAACTATCCCCTGGTGAAGAGGATTAATGATCTGGCTACAGAGGTCACAACTATCCCCTGGTACAGAGGATTAATGATCTGGCTACAGAGGTCACAACTATCCCCTGGTGCAGAGGATTAATGATCTGGCTACAGAGGTCACAACTATCCCCTGGTACAGAGGATTAATGATCTGGCTACAGAGGTCACAACTATCCCCTGGTACAGAGGATTAATGATCTGGCTACAGAGGTCACAACTATCCCCTGGTACAGAGGATTAATGATCTGGCTACAGAGGTCACAACTATCCCCTGGTACAGAGGATTAATGATCTGGCTACAGAGGTCACAACTATCCCCTGGTACAGAGGATTAATGATCTGGCTACAGAGGTCACAACTATCCCCTGGTACAGAGGATTAATGATCTGGCTACAGAGGTCACAACTATCCCCTGGTACAGAGGATTAATGATCTGGCTACAGAGGTCACAACTATCCCCTGGTGCAGAGGATTAATGATCTGGCTACAGAGGTCACTACTATCCCCTGGTACAGAGGATTAATGATCTGGCTACAGAGGTCACAACTATCCCCTGGTACAGAGGATTAATGATCTGGCTAAAGAGGTCACAACTATCCCCTGGTGCAGAGGATTAATGATCTGGCTACAAGAGGTCACAACTATCCCCTGGTGCAGAGGATTAATGATCTGGCTACAGAGGTCACAACTATCCCCTGGTGCAGAGGATTAATGATCTGGTTACAGAGGTCACAACTATCTCCTGGTACAGAGGATTAATGATCTGGCTACAGAGGTCACAACTATCCCCTGGTGCAGAGGATTAATGATCTGGCTACAGAGGTCACAACTATCCCCTGGTGCAGAGGATTAATGATCTGGCTACAGAGGTCACAACTATCCCCTGGTACAGAGGATTAATGATCTGGCTACAGAGGTCACAACTATCCCCTGGTATAGAGGATTAATGATCTGGCTACAGAGGTCACAACTGTCCCCTGGTGCAGAGGATTAATGATCTGGTAACAGAGGTCACAACTATCCCCTGGTACAGAGGATTAATGATCTGGCTACAAGAGGTCACAACTATCCCCTGGTACAGAGGATTAATGATCTGGCTACAAGAGGTCACAACTATCCCCTGGTGCAGAGGATGAATGATCTGGCTGCTGGTATGAAGAGTACAGCTGGCACATTGTTCAACATGTTTCTTTAGAATATTTAAAACGACATTGAGGCTCAGATACAGTCTACTGCCAGAGAGGAAGTCTTTATTAAGTATATCACCAACAATATAGTCCTGAAATGGGAATTGCCATAAAACGTGGAGAGAAACCAAATGGGGATGTTTTATCTTATTTAACAAGCACATTAACGATAACATTGATCTGCATGCTGAGAATGTTGTAGTAATATTAGGTCAAACTTAAATATTACATTTTCTAAATGTTCTGAAATGTTCTGAGGACCTCCAAGACAAGGTCCAAAACATCGCGTATATTTTGTTCAACCTAAACCAAATATGAACGTCTTATTTACTGACTTATTTAATTCCTGCAACATCAAAGGAACATTTTGTGCACATTATGTTAATGTCAGCACAACTGGAGTTTGTGTGTTCTGGGAACATGTCTCTTATCATATCCCCACCATGTTCCCACAACCTAATGAAACACTCTGAAAACCTTTAGAGAACAGATTAAATGTGTTCTGGGAACCTATCTCTTGTCATATCCCCACAATGTTCACACAATCTAATGAAACACTCTGAAAACCTTTAAAGAACAGATTAAATGTGTTCTGGGGACCTATCTCTTATCATATCCCCACAATGTTCCCACAACCTAATGAAATCCTCTGAAAACCTTTAAAGAACAGATTAAAATTGTTCTGGGAACCTATCTCTTGTCATGTCAACACAATGTTCCCACAACCTAAAGAAACACTCTCAAAACCTTTAAAGAACAGATTAAATGTGTTCTGGGAACGTTCTTGTAACATCAGGTGAATGTTTTTTGCACCCTGGAATCAAGATTGTAAAATCATCCACACAACTGGACAGTTTTAGATTTTTTGAGAACATTTGCCGCAACATAACGAATGCTTTGGGAACTTTCACAGAACCCTTTTTGGTTTGCTGGGTTGGCTCCAACCATTCCATGTGTTCCATGAAAATCTACTGGAAGTTAGAAATGTACTACCTTGTATTACCACAGCCTCCAATGACTATATCCGACACTCCCATGTACTGGAACAGCTCCAGCCATTAGGTTGCTCTACATGGGAAACCGGGTGCTCAGCTGAGTAATACAGCATTCTGACTTCCACCCCCTCCTCCCCTGAGGCGCTCTGCCCCCTCCTCCCCTGAGGTGCTCTGCCCCCTCCTCCACTGAGGTGCTCTGCCCCATCCTCCACTGAGGCGCTCTGCCCCCTCCTCCCCTGAGGCGCTCTGCCCCCTCCTCCACTGAGGTGCTCTGCCCCCTCCTCCCCTGAGGTGCTCTGCCCCCTCCTCCACTGAGGTGCTCTGCCCCATCCTCCACTGAGGCGCTCTGCCCCCTCCTCCCCTGCGGCGCTCTGCCCCATCCTCCCCTGCGGCACTCATCAAGTGGAAGTGGGAAGGGCAGAATTCTGATCGTTACACAGGAGTTGCAGCTGAATGTTTCGATACCTGAGGGCAGGTGACTCACCTGTGTACATACACATGTACACGAGCACATGCATATATAAAGGCAGAGTCTAAATGCATACATAAATGCAGTTTAAATGCATACATAAATGCAGTTTAAATGCATACATAAAGGCAGTCTAAATGCACACATAAAGGCAGTCTAAATGCATATATAAAGGCAGAGTCTAAATGCATACATAAAGGCAGTCTAAATGCATACATAAAGGCAGTCTAAATGCATACATAAAGGCAGTCTAAATGCATACATAAAGGCAGTCTAAATGCATACATAAAGGCAGGCTAAATGCATACATAAAGGCAGGCTAAATGCATACATAAAGGCAGTCTAAATGCATACATATAGGCAGTCTAAATGCATACATAAAGGCAGTCTAAATGCATACATAAAGGCAGTCTAAATGCATACATAAAGGCAGTCCAAATGCATACATAAAGGCAGTCTAAATGCATACATAAAGGCAGTCTAAATGCATACATAAAGGCAGTCTAAATGCATACATAAAGGCAGTCTAAATGCATACATAAAGGCAGTCCAAATGCATACATAAAGGCAGTCTAAATGCATACATATAGGCAGTCTAAATGCATACATAAAGGCAGTCTAAATGCATACATAAAGGCAGAGTCTAAATTCATACATAAAGGCAGAGTCTAAATGCATACATAAAGGCAGAGTCTAAATGCATACATAAAGGCAGTCTAAATGCATACATAAAGGCAGAGTCTAAATGCATACATAAAGGCAGTTTAAATGCATACATAAAGGCAGTCTAAATGCATACATAAAGGCAGAGTCTAAATGCATACATAAAGGCAGAGTCTAAATGCATACATAAAGGCAGTCTAAATGCATACATAAAGGCAGTCTAAATGCATACATATAGGCAGTCTAAATGCATACATAAAGGCAGTCTAAATGCATACATAAAGGCAGTCTAAATGCATACATAAAGGCAGTCCAAATGCATACATAAAGGCAGTCTAAATGCATACATAAAGGCAGTCTAAATGCATACATAAAGGCAGTCTAAATGCATATATAAAGGCGTAGTCGAAATGCATACATAAAGGCAGAGTCTAAATGCATACATAAAGGCAGAGTCTAAATGCATACATAAAGGCAGTCTAAATGCATACATAAAGGCAGTCTAAATGCATACATAAAGGCAGTCTAAATGCATACATATAGGCAGTCTAAATGCATACATAAAGTCAGTCTAAATGCATACATAAAGGCAGAGTCTAAATGCATACATAAAGGCAGTCTAAATGCATACATAAAGGCAGTCTAAATGCATACATAAAGGCAGTCTAAATGCATACATAAAGGCAGTCTAAATGCATACATAAAGGCAGTCTAAATGCATACATTTAGGCAGTCTAAATGCATACATAAAGGCAGTCTAAATGCATACATAAAGGCAGAGTCTAAATTCATACATAAAGGCAGAGTCTAAATGCATACATAAAGGCAGAGTCTAAATGCATACATAAAGGCAGTCTAAATGCATACATAAAGGCAGAGTCTAAATGCATACATAAAGGCAGTCTAAATGCATACATAAAGACAGAGTCTAAATGCATACATAAAGGCAGAGTCTAAATGCATACATAAAGGCAGTCTAAATGCATACATAAAGGCAGAGTCTAAATGCATACATAAAGGCAGTCTAAATGCATACATAAAGGCAGTCTAAATGCATACATATAGGCAGTCTAAATGCATACATAAAGGCAGTCTAAATGCATACATAAAGGCAGAGTCTAAATGCATACATAAAGGCAGAGTCTAAATGCATACATAAAGGCAGAGTCTAAATGCATACATAAAGGCAGAGTCTAAATGCATACATAAAGGCAGAGTCTAAATGCATACATAAATGCAGTCTAAATGCATACATAAAGGCAGAGACTAAATGCATACATAAATGCAGAGTCTAAATGCATACATAAAGGCAGAGTGTAAATGCATACATAAAGGCAGAGTCTAAATGCATACATGAAGCCAGTCTGAATGCATACATAAAGGCAGTCTAAATGCATACATAAAGGCAGAGTCTAAATGCATACATAAAGGCAGTCTAAATGCATACATAAAGGCAGTCTAAATGCATACATAAAGGCAGAGTCTAAATGCATACATAAAGGCAGAGTCTAAATGCATACATGAAGCCAGTCTAAATGCATACATAAAGGCAGTCTAAATGCATACATAAAGGCAGAGTCTAAATGCATACATGAAGGCAGAGTCTAAATGCATACATAAAGGCAGAGTCTAAATGCATACATAAAGGCAGAGTCTAAATGCATACATAAAGGCAGAGTCTAAATGCATACATGAAGCCAGTCTAAATGCATACATAAAGGCAGAGTCTAAATGCATACATTTTTTATTTTACCTTTATTTAACTAGGCAAGTCAGTTAAGAACAAATTCTTATTTTCAATGACGGCCTAGGAACAGTTAACTGCCTGTTCAGGGGCAGAACGACAGATTTGTACCTTGTCAGCTCGGGCGTTTGAACTTGCAACCTTCCGGTTACTAGTCCAAAGTTCTAACCACTAGCCCAGTTAACCCACTGTTCCTAGACCAGTTAACCCACTGTTCCTAGACCAGTTAACCCACTGTTCCTAGACCAGTTAACCCACTGTTCCTAGGCCAGTTAACCCACTGTTCCTAGACCAGTTAACCCACTGTTCCCAGGCCAGTTAACCCACTGTTCCTAGACCAGTTAACCCACTGTTCCCAGGCCAGTTAACCCACTGTTCCCAGGCCGTCATTGATAACTGACTTGCCTGGTTCAATAAAGGTTAAATAATGTACTTTACTATTCAGATGTTTCACTACTGTTACTTCACTACATTCCTAAAGGCAATTATGGACTTTTTCCACCATACATTTTCTCTGACACACATCGTTATATGTTGAATACTTAGCAGGACTGAAAATGGTCCAATTCGGACACTTATCAAGAGGACATACCTGGTCCTCCCTACTGCCTCTGATCTGGTGGACTCACTAAACAGAGGACATACCTGGTCCTCCCTACTGCCTCTGATCTGGTGGACTCACTAAACAGAGGACATACCTGGTCCTCCCTACTGCCTCTGATCTGGAGGACTCACTAAACAGAGAACATCCCTGGTCCTCCCTACTGCCTCTGATCTGGAGGACTCACTAAACAGAGAACATCCCTGGTCCTCCCTACTGCCTCTGATCTGGTGGACTCACTAAACAGAGAACATACCTGGTCCTCCCTACTGCCTCTCTGGCGGACTCACTAAACACAAATTATTGTTTTTAAATTATGAATGTTGTAGTGTGTCCCAGTCTATCTATCTGTAATGATGTCTGAGTGTTGGAGCATGCCCCTGGCTATCTGTAATGATGTCTGAGTGTTGGAGCGTGCCCCTGGCTATCTGTAATGATGTCTGAGTGTTGGAGCGTGTCCCTGGCTATCTGTAATGATGTCTGAGTGTTGGAGCGTGCCCCTGGCTATCTGTAATGATGTCTGAGTGTTGGAGCGTGTCCCTGGCTATCTGTAATGATGTCTGAGTGTTGGAGCGTGCCCCTGGCTATCTGTAATGATGTCTGAGTGTTGGAGCGTGCCCCTGGCTATCTGTAATGATGTCTGTGTGTTGGAGTTATTTGGCCACTTGAGTTGTGATACAAACCTTATTAAAACATATAAGCCTATGAGAAACATGAGGTGGAAGACTATGATTAGATAAAGTTGTAAAAAAAATAAATGCCATTGTTTCTTATACTGGGCATCATTCACTAGGGATACTACATCATTCACTAGGGATACTACATCATTCACTAGGGATACTACATCATTCACCAGTGATACTACATCATTCACTAGGGATACTACATCATTCACTAGTGATACTACATCATTCACTAGGGATACTACATCATTCACTAGTGATACTACATCATTCACTAGGGATACTACATCATTCACTAGGGATACTACATCATTCACTAGGGATACTACATCATTCACTAGGGATACTACATCATTCACTAGGGATACTACATCATTCACTAGTGATACTACATCATTCACTAGGGATACTACATCATTCACTAGGGATACTACATCATTCACTAGGGATACTACATCATTCACAATGGATACTACATCATTCACTAGGGATACTACATCATTCACTAGTGATACTACATCATTCACTAGGGATACTACATCATTCACTAGGGATACTACATCATTCACTAGTGATACTACATCATTCACTAGGGATACTACATCATTCACTAGGGATACTACATCATTCACTAGGGATACTATATCATTCACTAGTGATACTACATCATTCACTAGGGATACTACATCATTCACTAGGGATACTACATCATTCACTAGTGATACTACCTCATTCACTAGGGATACTACATCATTCACTAGGGATACTACATCATTCACTAGGGATACTACATCATTCACTAGGGATACTACATCATTCACTAGGGATACTACATCATTCACAATGGATACTACATCATTCACTAGTGATACTACATCATTCACTAGGGATACTACATCATTCACTAGGGATACTACATCATTCACTAGTGATACTACATCATTCACTAGGGATACTACATCATTCACTAGTGACACTACATCATTCACTAGGGATACTACATCATTCACTAGTGATACTACATCATTCACTAGGGATACTACATCATTCACTAGTGATACTACATCATTCACTAGTGATACTACATCATTCACTAGGGATACTACATCATTCACTAGTGATACTACATCATTCACTAGGGATACTACATCATTCACTAGTGCTACTACATCATTCACTAGGGATACTACATCATTCACTAGGGATACTACATCATTCAGAATGGATACTACATCATTCACTAGTGATACTACATCATTCACTAGGGATACTACATCATTCACTAGGGTAACTACATCATTCACTAGGGATACTACATAATTCACTAGGGATACTACATCATTCACTAGGGATACTACATCATTCACTAGGGATACTACATCAGTCACAATGGATACTACATCATTCACTAGTGATACTACATCATTCACTAGGGATACTACATCATTCACTAGGGATACTACATCATTCACTAGGGATACTACATCATTCACAATGGATACTACATCATTCACTAGTGATACTACACCATTCACTAGGGATACTACATCATTCACTAGGGATACTACATCATTCACTAGTGATACTACATCATTCACTAGGGATACTACATCATTCACTAGTGATACTACATCATTCACTAGGGATACTACATCATTCACTAGTGATACTACATCATTCACTAGGGATACTACATCATTCACTAGTGATACTACATCATTCACTAGGGATACTACATCATTCACTAGAGATACTACATCATTCACTAGGGATACTACATCATTCACTAGGGATACTACATCATTCACCAGGGATACTACATCATTCACTAGGGATAATACATCATTCACCAGGGCTACTACATCATTCACTAGGGATACTACATCATTCACTAGAGATACTACATCATTCACTAGGGATACTACATCATTCACTAGGGATACTACATCATTCACCAGGGATACTACATCATTCACTAGGGATAATACATCATTCACTAGTGATACTACATCATTCACTAGGGATACTACATCATTCACTAGGGATACTACATCATTCACTAGGGATACTACATCATTCACTAGTGATACTACATCATTCACTAGGGATACTACATCATTCACTAGGGATACTACATCATTCACTAGGGATACTACATCATTCACTGGTGATACTACATCATTCACTAGGGATACTACATCATTCACTAGGGATACTACATCATTCACTAGTGATACTACATCATTCACTAGGGATACTACATCATTCACTAGAGATACTACATCATTCACTAGGGATACTACATCATTCACTAGGGATACTACATCATTCACCAGGGATACTACATCATTCACTAGGGATAATACATCATTCACCAGGGCTACTACATCATTCACTAGGGATACTACATCATTCACTAGGGATACTACATCATTCACTAGGGATACTACATCATTCACTAGGGATACTACATCATTCACTAGGGATACTACATCATTCACTAGGGATACTACATCATTCACTAGGGATACTACTACATCATTCACTAGGGATACTACATCATTCACTAGTGATACTACATCATTCACTAGTGATACTACATCATTCACTAGGGATACTACATCATTCACTAGTGATACTACATCATTCACTAGGGATACTACATCATTCACTAGTGCTACTACATCATTCACTAGGGATACTACATCATTCACTAGGGATACTACATCATTCAGAATGGATACTACATCATTCACTAGTGATACTACATCATTCACTAGGGATACTACATCATTCACTAGGGTAACTACATCATTCACTAGGGATACTACATAATTCACTAGGGATACTACATCATTCACTAGGGATACTACATCATTCACTAGGGATACTACATCAGTCACAATGGATACTACATCATTCACTAGTGATACTACATCATTCACTAGGGATACTACATCATTCACTAGGGATACTACATCATTCACTAGGGATACTACATCATTCACAATGGATACTACATCATTCACTAGTGATACTACACCATTCACTAGGGATACTACATCATTCACTAGGGATACTACATCATTCACTAGTGATACTACATCATTCACTAGGGATACTACATCATTCACTAGTGATACTACATCATTCACTAGGGATACTACATCATTCACTAGTGATACTACATCATTCACTAGGGATACTACATCATTCACTAGTGATACTACATCATTCACTAGGGATACTACATCATTCACTAGAGATACTACATCATTCACTAGGGATACTACATCATTCACTAGGGATACTACATCATTCACCAGGGATACTACATCATTCACTAGGGATAATACATCATTCACCAGGGCTACTACATCATTCACTAGGGATACTACATCATTCACTAGGGATACTACATCATTCACTAGGGATACTACATCATTCACTAGGGATACTACATCATTCACTAGTGATACTACATCATTCACTAGGGATACTACATCATTCACTAGTGATACTACATCATTCACTAGGGATACTACATCATTCACTGGTGATACTACATCATTCACTAGGGATACTACATCATTCACTAGGGATACTACATCATTCACTAGTGATACTACATCATTCACTAGGGATACTACATCATTCACTAGAGATACTACATCATTCACTAGGGATACTACATCATTCACTAGGGATACTACATCATTCACCAGGGATACTACATCATTCACTAGGGATAATACATCATTCACCAGGGCTACTACATCATTCACTAGGGATACTACATCATTCACTAGGGATACTACATCATTCACTAGGGATACTACATCATTCACTAGGGATACTACATCATTCACTAGGGATACTACATCATTCACCAGGGATACTACATCATTCACTAGGGATAATACATCATTCACCAGGGATACTACATCATTCACTAGGGATACTACATCATTCACCAGGGATACTACATCATTCACTAGGGATACTACATCATTCACAATGGATACTACATCATTCACTAGTGATACTACATCATTCACTAGGGAAACTACATCCTTTACTAGGGATACTACATCATTCACAATGGATACTACATCATTCACTAGTGATACTACACCATTCACTAGGGATACTACATCATTCACTAGGGATACTACATCATTCACTAGTGATACTACATCATTCACTAGGGATACTACATCATTCACTAGTGATACTACATCATTCACTAGGGATACTACATCATTCACTAGTGATACTACATCATTCACTAGGGATACTACATCATTCACTAGTGATACTACATCATTCACTAGGGATACTACATCATTCACTAGAGATACTACATCATTCACTAGGGATACTACATCATTCACTAGGGATACTACATCATTCACCAGGGATACTACATCATTCACTAGGGATAATACATCATTCACCAGGGCTACTACATCATTCACTAGGGATACTACATCATTCACTAGTGATACTACATCATTCACTAGGGATACTACATCATTCACTAGTGATACTACATCATTCACTAGGGATACTACATCATTCACTAGTGAAACTACATCATTCACTAGGGATACTACATCATTCACTGGTGATACTACATCATTCACTAGGGATACTACATCATTCACTAGGGATACTACATCATTCACTAGTGATACTACATCATTCACTAGGGATACTACATCATTCACTAGAGATACTACATCATTCACTAGGGATACTACATCATTCACTAGGGATACTACATCATTCACCAGGGATACTACATCATTCACTAGGGATAATACATCATTCACCAGGGCTACTACATCATTCACTAGGGATACTACATCATTCACTAGGGATACTACATCATTCACTAGGGATACTACATCATTCACTAGGGATACTACATCATTCACTAGGGATACTACATCATTCACCAGGGATACTACATCATTCACTAGGGATAATACATCATTCACCAGGGATACTACATCATTCACTAGGGATACTACATCATTCACTAGTGCTACTACATCATTCACCAGGGATACTACATCATTCACTAGGGATACTACATCATTCACAATGGATACTACATCATTCACTAGTGATACTACATCATTCACTAGGGATACTACATCCTTCACTAGGGATACTACATCATTCACAATGGATACTACATCATTCACTAGGGACACTACATCATTCACTAGGGATACTACATCATTAACTAGTGATACTACATCATTCACTAGTGATACTACATCATTCACAAGGGATACTACATCATTCACTAGTGATACTACATCATTCACAAGGGATACTACATCATTCTCTAGGGATACTACATCATTCACAATGGATACTACATCATTCACTAGGGACACTACATCATTCACTAGGGATACTACATCATTCACTAGTGATACTACATCATTCACTAGTGATACTACATAATTCACTAGGGATACTACATCATTCACTAGGGATACTACATCATTCACTAGGGATACTACATCATTCACTAGGGATACTACATCATTCACTAGTGATACTACATCATTCACTAGTGATACTACATCATTCACTAGGGATACTACATCATTCACTAGTGATACTACATCATTCACTAGGGATACTACATCATTCATTAGGGATACTACATCATTCACTAGTGATACTACATCATTCACTCAGGATACTACATCATTCACTAGGGATACTACATCATTCACTAGGGATACTACATCATTCACTAGTGATACTACATCATTCACTAGGGATACTACATCATTCATTAGGGATACTACATCATTCACTAGTGATACTACATCATTCACTAGGGATACTACATCATTCACAAGTGATGATGCCCAGCATAAGACATTTTTCTTGTCTTTACATATACTATAATATATCTGTGGAATTAGTTTTGATTTAGAATGGACCATTATCATGGACCTGTATCGAACCAGGGGGGGAAAAGACATGTCATCTATGCACCTACATAGCAAATGGAGGAGGCTTTTCCCCGAGGTCTATTTTCCTGCCAGTCAGGCAGGCTATACTCCTGTCGTAAAGATAAACAATGGGATTAATAGAAGGAAAGTTGAGTGATAAATATAGTAGGACTAGCCCATAGAAAGCTGATCCTCCTCTTTGTAGTAGAGGCCCGTCACTCTGTTTTCTCCCGCAGCTGCACAGCCTATAGAAACGTTGTGCAACATGAGCTCATGGGCTCTCATTACGTTTTTTGATTAGATTTTCAATGACATTTACATTGATGTCAGTGGTTGAGTGTTTGGTAGGCCAGTTGTTTGGTAGGCTACTAATGACCATCAGCAGCATCAGAGCTGGGAGAAGACTAGTTACCGTGACTAAATGTTCATGTGGAATTTGACTGCCTTCATGACTCATGACCGCTGGTGTGGCGTTAAGACGGTTACCGCAACAGCCCTAAATACACCCCACTGCTAGGCAACACCACCCACAATGCAGCAGCACACATTTACCAGTCATATTACCAGGGTCAGAGGTTCTATTCATTCTGCAATTTCCGGGCGATTTCTCAGCCAAACGTGAAGAACAAATGGAGCTATTTCGCCTACAAAAATAATATTTTGGGAAAAAACGAACTTCGGCTATCTACCTGGGAGTCTCGTGAGTGAAAACATCCGAAGTTCATCAAAGGTAAACAATTTAATTGGATTGCTTTTCTGATTTGTGACAAGGTTGCCTGCTGCTAGCAAGGCATAATGCTATGCTAGGCTATCGATAAACTTACACTAATGCTTGTCTAGCTTTGGCTGTAAAGCATATTTTGAAAATCTGAGATGACAGGGTGATTAACAAAAGGCTAAACTGTGTCTCAATAGATTTCATTTGTGATTTTCTAGGGATATTTATGTCCGTTGCGTTATGCTAATTATTGTCAGGCGATGATTACCCTCCCGCATGCGGGATGGGGAATATCAAGAGACTAATGGCACCTGTTTGAACTTGTTATCAGTATAAAAGACACCTGTCCACAACCTCAAACAGTCACACTCCAAACTCCACTATGGCCAAGACCAAAGAGCTGTCAAAGGACACCAGAAACAAAATTGTAGACCTGCACCAGGCTGGGAAGACTGAATCTGCAATAGGTAAGCAGCTTGGTTTGAAGAAATCAACTGTGGGAGCAATTATTAGGAAATGGAAGACATACAAGACCACTGATAATCTCCCTCGATTTGGGGCTCCACGCAAGATCTCACCCCGTGGGGTCAAAATGATAAAATCCTGCAGTGCTGCAAATCTTGCAGTGCCAGACGTGTCCCCCTGCTTAAGCCAGTACATGTCCAGGCCATTTGGATGATCCAGAAGAAGATTGGGAGAATGTCATATGGTCAGATGAAACCAAAATATAACTTTTTGGTAAAAACTCAACTAGTCGTGTTTGGAGGACAAAGAATGCTGAGTTGCATCCAAAGAACACCATACCTACTGTGAAGCATGGGGGTGGAAACATCATGCTTTGGGACTGTTTTTCTGCAAAGGGACCAGGACGACTGATCCGTGTAAAGGAAAGAATGAATGGGGCCATGTATCGTGAGATTTTGAGTGAAAACCTCCTTCCATCAGCAAGGGCATTGAAGATGAAACGTGGCTGGGTCTTTCAGCATGACAATGATCCCAAACACACCGCTCGGGCAACGAAGGAGTGGCTTCGTAAGAAGCATTTCAAGGTCCTGGAGTACATGACTTTACTATGGACAGTAGAATACATGACTTTACTATGGAGACTAGAATACATGACGTAAATGTTACTATGGAGACTAGAATACATGACTTTACTATGGAGACGAGAATACATGACTTTACTATGGAGACTAGAATACATGACTTTACTATGGAGACTAGAATACATGACTTTACTATGGAGACTAGAATACATGACTTTACTATGGACAGTAGAATACATGACTTTACTATGGAGACAAGAATACATGACTTTACTATGGAGACAAGAATACATGACTTTACTATGGAGACTAGAATACATGACTTTACTATGGAGACTAGAATACATGACTTTACTATGGACAGTAGAATACATGACTTTACTATGGACAGTAGAACACATGACTTTACTATGGAGACGAGAATACATGACTTTACTATGGAGACTAGAATACATGACTTTACTATGGACAGTAGAATACATGACTTTACTATGGACAGTAGAATACATGACTTTACTATGGACAGTAGAATACATGACTTTACTATGGACAGTAGAACACATGACTTTACTATGGACAGTAGAATACATTACTTTACTATGGAGACAAGAATACATGACTTTACTATGGAGACGAGAATACATGACTTTACTATGGACAGTAGAATACATGACTTTACTATGGAGACTCGAATACATGACTTTACTATGTACAATAGAACACATGACTTTACTATGTACAATAGAACACATGACTTTACTATGGACAGTAGAATACATGACTTTACTATGGACAGTAGAATACATGACTTTACTATGGAGACAAGAATACATGACTTTACTATGGACAGTAGAATACATGACTTTACTATGGAGACTAGAATACATGACTTTACTATGGACAGTAGAATACATGACTTTACTATGGACAGTAGAACACATGACTTTACTATGTACAATAGAATACATGACTTTACTATGGACAGTACAATACATGACTTTACTATGGAGACTAGAATACATGACTTTACTATGGACAGTAGAATACATGACTTTACTATGGAGACTAGAATACATGACTTTACTATGGACAGTAGAACACATGACTTTACTATGGACAGTAGAATACATGACTTTACTATGGAGACTAGAATACATGACTTTACTATGGACAGTAGAATACATGACTTTACTATGGACAGTAGAACACATGACTTTACTATGTACAATAGAATACATGACTTTACTATGGACAGTAGAATACATGACTTTACTATGGAGACTAGAATACATGACTTTACTATGGACAGTAGAATACATGACTTTACTATGGAGACTAGAATACATGACTTTACTATGGACAGTAGAACACATGACTTTACTATGGACAGTAGAATACATGACTTTACTATGGAGACTAGAATACATGACTTTACTATGGACAGTAGAACACATGACTTTACTATGGACAGTAGAACACATGACTTTACTATGGACAGTAGAATACATGACTTTACTATGGAGACTAGAATACATGACTTTACTATGGACAGTAGAATACATGACTTTACTATGGAGACTAGAATACATGACTTTACTATGGACAGTAGAACACATGACTTTACTATGGAGACTAGAATACATGACTTTACTATGGAGACTAGAATACATGACTTTACTATGGACAGTAGAATACATGACTTTACTATGGACAGTAGAATACATGACTTTACTATGGACAGTAGAATACATGACTTTACTATGGAGACTAGAATACATGACTTTACTATGGAGACTAGAATACATGACTTTACTATGGACAGTAGAATACATGACTTTACTATGGACAGTAGAATACATGACTTTACTATGGACAGTAGAATACATTACTTTACTATGGAGACTAGAATACATGACTTTACTATGGACAGTAGAATACATGACTTTACTATGGAGACTAGAATACATGACTTTACTATGGACAGTAGAATACATGACTTTACTATGGACAGTAGAACACATGACTTTACTATGGAGACTAGAATACATGACTTTACTATGGAGACTAGAATACATGACTTTACTATGGAGACTAGAATACATGACTTTACTATGGACAGTAGAATACATGACTTTAATATGGACAGTAGAATACATGACTTTACTATGGGGAAACTGGTAATGCTATGAAAGTGATCATGCTAGGAAATATATAATGATGTGAAACAGATAATGCCATGAAAGTGATACTGCTATGACAGAGATAATGCTATACATGTACATGAGATAATGTTACGAAAGTGATAATGTTATGAAAGAGATAATGCTACGACAGAGATAATATTATGAAAGACATAGTGCTATGAAAGAGATAATGATATGAAAGTGAT
Source organism: Oncorhynchus masou masou (assembly GCF_036934945.1). Classification (NCBI taxonomy): domain Eukaryota; kingdom Metazoa; phylum Chordata; class Actinopteri; order Salmoniformes; family Salmonidae; genus Oncorhynchus; species Oncorhynchus masou. Next base: position 27,101 of record NW_027012384.1, read on the forward strand.
ATATCAAATCTTCCATTCCTCTCAAAAATATTAGAAAAAGCTATTGCGCAGAAACTCACTGCCTTCCTGAAGACAAACAATGCATACAAAATGATTCCGTCTGTTTTTAGACCCCATCATAGCACTGAGACTGCACTTGTGAAGGTGGTAAATGACCTTTTAATGGCATCAGACCGAGGCTCTGCATCTGTCCTCATGCTCCTAGACCTTAGTGCTGCTTTTGATACCATCGATCACCACATTCTTTTGGAGAGAGTGGAAACCCAAATTAGTTTACACGGACAAGTTCTGGTGTTCCTCAAGGTTCCGTTTTAGGATCACTATTGTTTTCACTATATATTTGACCTCTTGGGGATGTCATTCGAAAACATAATGTTAACTTTCACTGCTATGGGGATGATACACAGCTGTACATTTCAATGAAAAATGGTGAAGCCACAAAATTGCCCTCGCAAGAAGCCTGTGTTTCAGACATAGATAAGGAAGGGGATGGCTGCAAACTTTCTACTTTTAAACTCAGACAAAAAAGAGATGCTTGTTCTAGGTCCCAAGAAACAAAGAGATATTCTGTTGAATCTGACAATTAATCTTGATGGTTGTACAGTCGTCTCAAATAAAACTGTGAAGGACCCTCGGCGTTACTCTGGACCCTGATCTCTCTTTTGTCAAACATATCAAGACGTAACATTGCAAAAATCAGAAACTTTTTGTCCAAAAATGTTGCAGAAAAATTAATCCACCCCTTAGTCACTTCTAGGTTAGACTACTGCAATGCTCTACTTTTCGGCTAACCTGATAAAACACTAAATACGGCTGCTAGAATCCTGACTAGAACCCAAAAATGTGATCATATTACTCCAGTGCTAGCCTCCCTACACTGGCATCCTGTTAAGGCAATGGCTGATTTCAAGGTTTTACTGCTAACCTACAAAGCATTACATGGGCTTCCTCCTACCTATCTTTCTGATTTGGTCCTGCCGTACATACCTACACGTACGCTACGGTCACAAGATGCAGGCCGCCTAATTGTCCCTAGAATTTCTAAGCAAACAGCTTGAGGCAGGGCTTTCTCCTATAGAGTTCCATTTGTATGGAATGGTCTGCCTACCCATGTGAGAGACGCAGACTTGGTCTCAACCTTCAAGTCTTTACTGAAGACTCATCTCTTCAGTGGGTCAAATGATTGAATGTAGTCTGTCTCTGCCTGGCCGGTTCCCATTACAGGGGCTGAGTCACTGGCTTACTGGTGCTCTTTCATGCCGTCCCTAGGAGGGGTGCGTCACTTGAGTGGGTTGAGTCACTTACGTGATCTTCCTGTCTGGGTTTGCGCCCCCCCTTGGGTTGTGCCATGGCGGAGATCTTTGAAGGCTATACTCAGCCTTGTCTCAGGATGGTAATTTGGTGGTTGAAGATATCCCTCTAGTGGTGTGGGGGATGTGCTTCAGCAAAGTCGGTGGGGTTATATCCTTCCTGTTTGGCCCTGTCTGGGGGTATCATCGCTACATATTCGTCACCAGACCCACTGGCTCCAGGTCATCTACAAGTCCATGCTAGGTAAAGCTCCGCCTTATCTCAGTTCACTGGTCACGATGGCAACACCCACCCTTAGCACGCGCTCCAGCAGGTGTATCTCACTGATCATCCCTAAAGCCAACACCTCATTTGGCCGCCTTTCGTTCCAGTTCTCTGCTGCCTGTGACTGGAACGAATTGCAAAAATCGCTAAAGTTGGAGACTTTTATCTCCCTCACCAACTTCAAACATCTGCTATCTGAGCAGCTAACTGATCGCTGCAGCTGTACATAGTATATCGGTAAATAGCCCACCCAATTTTGCCTACCTCATCCCCATACTGTTTATATTTATTTACTTTTCTGCTCTTTTGCACACCAATATCTCTACCTGTACATGACCATCTGATCATTTATCACTCCAGTGTTAATCTGCAAAATTGTAATTATTCTTCTACCTCCTCATGCCTTTTGCACACAATGTATATAGACTCTCTTTTTTTTCTACTGTGTTATTGACTTGTTAATTGTTTACTCCATGTGTAACTCTGTGTTGTCTGTTCACACTGCTATGCTTGATCTTGGCCAGGTCACAGTTGCAAATGAGAACTTGTTCTCAGCTAGCCTACCTGGTTAAATAAAGGTGAAATTAAATTTAAAAAATATTTAATAAAAAAAAATCATTGGATGGGGCCACAGTGTCTCCTGACCCCTCCTGTCTCAGCCTCCAGTATTTATGCTGCAGTAGTTTATGTGTCGGGGGGCTAGGGTCAGTTTGTTATATCTGGATTACTTCCCCTGTTTTATCCGGTGTCCTGTGTGAATTCAAGTATGCTCTCTCTAATTCTCTCTTTCTTTCTCTCTCTCGGAGGACCTGAGCCCTAGGACCATGCCCCAGGACTACCTGGCATGATGACTCCTTGCTGTCCCCAGTCCACCTGGCCGTGCTGCTGCTCCAGTTTCAACTGTTCTGCCTGCGGCTATGGAACCCTGACCTGTTCACCGGACGTGCTACCTGTCCCAGACCTGCTGTTTTCAACTCTCTAGAGACAGCAGGAGCGGTAGAGATACTCTGAATGATCGGCTATGAAAAGCCAACTAACATTTACTCCTGAGGTGCTGACTTGTTGCACCCTCGACAACTACTGTGATTATTATTATTTGACCCTGCTGGTCATTTATGAACATTTGCACATCTTGGCCATGTTCTGTTATAATCTCCACCCGGCACAGCCAGAAGAGGACTGGCCACCCCTCTTAGCCTGGTTCCTCTCTAGGTTTCTTCCTAGGTTTTGGCCTTTCTAGGGAGTTTTTCCTAGCCACCGTGCTTCTACACCTGCATTACTTGCTGTTTGGGGTTTTAGGCTGGGTTTCTGTACAGCACTTTGAGATATCAGCTGATGTGGGCTATATAAATACATTTGATTTGATTTGATAATATTATGAAAGTGATAATGTTATGAAAGAGATAATATTATGAAGGAGACAATGCTATGAAAGAGATAATGCGATGAACGTGATAATGCTATGTGTCATTAAACACTGAGATTCTTTATCTCTGCATGTCAAAGCTGATGTTGTAAACTCCATATCTAGAGGCTCTATCAGACCCATCTTTACGTGATGTTAATGCTCTCATCAATGTTGTAATGTCTGTCTACATTGTGCATAATAACAGTAACAGTCCCACTTCCCTTCCAACCGTTTGATGTGTGAGGAGCAGAGATATGTTCAGCCAATCTCCTTATTCACTGTCCCTTATCTAATCACAGATCTAGTTTGGGAGTGGGAGTTTACTATCATGTTTGGTAGCAGCAGTAACATCAGCTAGAGGCTTGTTTATATGTTGTCTGGGTTCAACTCTGACCCCTCAACTCTGACCCCTCAGATCAGGACACGGCTGGTCCTCCGCCTTATCTCAACGGACCGCTGAAGGGCAGACCCCGTGTGTGTGTGTGTGTGTGTGTGTGTCTAACAGCAAAGCTGCTTTCGTAATAATCTCTGTGAGTAGAGAGGAGAGGAGGAGAATAGAAAGAAGAGGGAGAGAGGAGGAGGAGGAGAATAGGAAGAAGAGGGAGAGAGGAGGAGGAGGTTGGTTAGAGAGGAGAGAAGAGGAGGAGGAGGAGGAGGGTTAGACAGGGGAGGTTGAGGAGGCCCGGGGCAGATCCAGACAGTGATTATCTTGTTATCTTGTCAGAACATTGTCTGCTGTTATGTGTTATATTACTCCGGCAGTCAGAGGTAACTCACACAACGCTCTGTTGAAGCTCCACACAAACACAGACACAAGACGAGCATCTAATTCAGGCTATTCAGGGAATGGATGGTCTTGAAGAGAAACACTAGGCTTGATCGAGTGAGATGTTTTGTCTTATAGTAATGTAAACTCAGCAAAAGCAGAAATGTCCCTTTTTCAGGACCCTGTCTTTCAAAGATAATTCGAAAACATCAAAATAACTTCACAGATCTTCATCGTAAAGGGTTAAACACGGTTTCCCATGCGTTGAACGAACCATAAACAATTAATGAACACGCACCTGTGGAACGGTCGTTAAGACACTAACAGCTTACAGACGGTAGGCAATTAAGGTCACAGTTATGAAAACGTAGGACACTAAAGAGGCCTTTCTACTGACTCTGAAAAACACCAAAAGAAAGATGCCCAGTGTCCCTGCTCATCTGCGTGAATGTTCCTTAGGCATGCTTCAAGGAGGCATGAGGACTGCAGATGTGGCCAGGGCAAAAAATTGCAATGTCCATACTGTGAGAAGCCTAAGACAGCGCTACAGGGAGACAGGACGGACAGCTGATCGTCCTCGCAGTGGCAGACCACGTGTAACAACACCTGCACAGGATCGGTACATCCGAACATCACATCTGCGGGACAGGTGCAGGAAGGCAACAACAACTGCCCGGGTTACACCAGGAACGCACAATCCCCCCATCAGAGCTCAGACTGTCCACAATAGGCTGAGAGAGGCTGGACTGAGGGCTTGTAGGCCTGTTATAAGGAAGGTCCTCACCAGACATCACCAGCAACAGCGTCGCCTATGGGCACAAACCCACCGTCGCTGGACCAGACAGGACTGGCAAAAAGTGCTCTTCACTGACGAGTCGCGGTTTTGTCTCACCAGGGGTGATGGTCGGATTCACGTTTATTGTCAAAGGAATGAGCGTTACACTGAGGCCTGTACTCTGGAGCGGGATCGATTTGGAGGTGGAGGGTCTGGGGCGGTGTGTCACAGCATCATCGGACTGAGCTTGTTGTCATTGCAGGCAATCTCAACACTGTGCTTTACAGGAAAGACATCCTCCTCCCTAATGTGGTACCCTTCCTGCAGGCTCATCTTGACATGACCCCCCCGCATGACAATGCCACCAGCCATACTGCTCGTTCTGTGCGTGATTTCCTGCAAGACAGGGATGTCAGTGTTCTGCCATGGCTAGCGAAGAGCCCGGATCTCAATCCCATTGAGCAAGTCTGGGACCTGTTGGATCGGAGGGTGAGGGCTAGGGCCATTCCCCCCAGAAATGTCCTGGAACTTGCAGGTGCCTTGGTGGAAGAGTGGGGTAACATGTCACAGCAAGAACTGACAAATCTGGTGAAGTCCATGAGGAGGAGATGCACTGCAGTACTTAATGCAGCTGGTGGCCTGTCATCCCTTCACTCCCTCCTCTCTTATCTTCTCTTCCCCTGTATCTGCTGCTAAAGCCACTTTCTATCACTCTGATGTGACTTACTTGACTCTACTGAACTCTCCTGGACTCTACTGTGACTTACTATGCTCTACTGGACTCTACAGTAGGCTCTTGGACTCTAATGTAGTCTACTGGACTCTACTGAACTCTAGTGTATTCTATTGGACTATATTGTACTCTACTGTAGTCTCCTTGACTCTGCTGTAGTCTCCTGGACTCTACTGTACTCTATTAGACTCTTTTTGACTCTACTGTACTCAATTAGACTCTATTGGACTCTACTGTAGTCTCCTGGACTCTACTGTACTCTATTAGACTCTTTTGGACTCTACTGTACTCAATTAGACTCTATTGGACTCTACTGCATTCTCTTGGACTCTACTGTATTCTACTGTGTCCAACAGGACACTACTGTAATACTCAACTCTGCTGTACTACCAACCTGTACTGAACTCTACTGTGTCCTACTGGACTCTACTATGTCATACTTTACCCCACTGGACTCTACTGTGTACATTTACATTTGTCATACTTAACTCTACTTTACTCTACTATACTCTACTGGACCTGACTGTACTTTGTGTCCTACTGGACTCTTCTGGACTCTACTGTGTCCTACATAATTGTACTGAACTCTACTGTGTCCTACTGCTATACTGGACTCTACTGTATCCTACTGTACTCTACGGGGCTCTACTGTGTCCTACTGTACTCTACTGGGCTCTACAGGACTCTACTGTGTTCTACTTAACTCTACTGATTTCTACTGCTTCCTAATGGACTCTACTGAACTCTACTGGACTCTACTGTGTCCTACTGGACTCTACTGAACTCTACTGTGTCCTACTGCACTCTCCTGGACTCTCCTGGACTCTACTGTGTCCTACTGGACTCTACTTGAACTCTACTGTGTCCTACTGAACTCTACTGGACTCTACTTGAACTCTACTGTGTCCTACTGAACTCTACTGGACTCTACTGCATCCTACTGGACTCTTCTGAACTCTACTGAAGATATAGGCTTCTGCAGGGCTGAACCCAAGCTATAGGCTTCTTTAGGGCTGAACCCAAGCTATAGGCTTCTTTAGAGCTGAACTCAAGCTATAGGCTTCTTTAGGGCTGAACGCAAGAAATAGGCTTCTTTAGAGCTGAACCCAAGCTATAGGCTTCTTTAGGGGTGAACCCAAGCTATAGGCTTCTTTAGGGCTGAACGCAAGCTATAGGCTTCTTTAGGGCTGAACCCAAGCTATAGGCTTCTTTAAAGCTGAACCCAAGCTATAGGCTTCTTTAGAGCTGAACCGAAGCTATGGGCTTCTGTAGGGCTGAACGGAAGCTATAGGCTTCTTTAGGGCTGAACCAAAGCTACACGCTTCTTTAGGGGTGAACCCAAGCTACAGGCTTCTTTAGGGCTGAACCCAAGCTATATGCTTCTGTAGGGCTGAACCCAAGCTATAGGCTTCTTTAGGGCTGAACCCAAGCTATAGGCTTCTGTAGGGCTGAACCCAAGCTATAGGCTTCTTTAGGGCTGAACCCAAGAAATGGGCTTCTGGAGGGCTGAACCCAAGAAATAGGCTTCTTTAGGGCTGAACCCAAGAAATAGGCTTCTTTAGAGCTGAACCCAAGCGATAGGCTTCTTTAGGGCTGAACCCAAGAAATAGGCTTCTTTAGGGCTGAACCAAAGCTATAGGCTTCTTTAGAGCTGAACCCAAGCGATAGGCTTCTTTAGGGCTGAACCCAAGAAATAGGCTTCTGGAGGGCTGAACCCAAGAAATAGGCTTCTTTAGGGCTGAACCCAAGCTATGGGCTTCTTTAGGGCTGAACCCAAGCGATAGGCTTATTTCGGGCTGAACCCAAGAAATAGGCTTCTGGAGGGCTGAACCCAAGAAATAGGCTTCTGGAGGGCTGAACCCAAGAAATAGGCTTCTTTAGGGCTGAACCCAAGAAATAGGCTTCTTTAGGGCTGAACCCAAGCTATGGGCTTCTGTAGGGCTGAACCCAAGCTATGGGCTTCTTTAGGGCTGAACCCAAGCTATGGGCTTCTTTAGGGCTGAACCCAAGAAATAGGCTTCTGTAGGGCTGAACCCAAGCTATGGGCTTCTTTAGGGCTGAACCCAAGCTATGGGCTTCTGTAGGGCTGAACCCAAGCTATGGGCTTCTTTAGCACTGAACCCAAGCTATGGGCTTCTTTAGGGCTGAACCCAAGAAATAGGCTTCTGTAGGGCTGAACCCAAGCTATGGGCTTCTTTAGCACTGAACCCAAGCTATGGGCTTCTTTAGGGCTGAACCCAAGAAATAGGCTTCTTTAGGGCTGAACCCAAGCTATGGGCTTCTTTAGGGCTGAACCCAAGCTATGGGCTTCTGTAGGGCTGAACCCAAGCTATGGGCTTCTGTAGGGCTGAACCCAAGCTATGGGCTTCTGTAGGGCTGAACCCAAGCTATGGGCTTCTGTAGGGCTGAACCCAAGCTATGGGCTTCTGTAGGGCTGAACCCAAGCTATGGGCTTCTGTAGTGCTGAACCCAAGCTATGGGCTTCTGTAGGGCTGAACCCAAGCTATGGGCTTCTGTAGGGCTGAACCCAAGCTATGGGCTTCTGTAGGGCTGAACCCAAGCTATGGGCTTCTGTAGGGCTGAACCCAAGCTATGGGCTTCTTTAGGGCTGAACCCAAGCTATAGGCTTCTTTAGAGCTGAACTCAAGCTATAGGCTTCTTTAGGGCTGAACGCAAGAAATAGGCTTCTTTAGAGCTGAACCCAAGCTATAGGCTTCTTTAGGGGTGAACCCAAGCTATAGGCTTCTTTAGGGCTGAACGCAAGCTATAGGCTTCTTTAGGGCTGAACCCAAGCTATAGGCTTCTTTAGAGCTGAACCCAAGCTATAGGCTTCTTTAGAGCTGAACCGAAGCTATGGGCTTCTGTAGGGCTGAACGGAAGCTATAGGCTTCTTTAGGGCTGAACCAAAGCTACACGCTTCTTTAGGGGTGAACCCAAGCTATAGGCTTCTTTAGGGGTGAACCCAAGCTATAGGCTTCTTTAGGGCTGAACGCAAGCTATAGGCTTCTTTAGGGCTGAACCCAAGCTATAGGCTTCTTTAGAGCTGAACCCAAGCTATAGGCTTCTTTAGAGCTGAACCGAAGCTATGGGCTTCTGTAGGGCTGAACGGAAGCTATAGGCTTCTTTAGGGCTGAACCAAAGCTACACGCTTCTTTAGGGGTGAACCCAAGCTACAGGCTTCTTTAGGGCTGAACCCAAGCTATAGGCTTCTGTAGGGCTGAACCCAAGCTATAGGCTTCTTTAGGGCTGAACCCAAGAAATGGGCTTCTGGAGGGCTGAACCCAAGCTATATGCTTCTGTAGGGCTGAACCCAAGCTATAGGCTTCTTTAGGGCTGAACCCAAGCTATAGGCTTCTGTAGGGCTGAACCCAAGCTATAGGCTTCTTTTGGGCTGAACCCAAGAAATAGGCTTCTTTAGGGCTGAACCCAAGAAATAGGCTTCTTTAGAGCTGAACCCAAGCGATAGGCTTCTTTAGGGCTGAACCCAAGAAATAGGCTTCTGGAGGGCTGAACCCAAGAAATAGGCTTCTTTAGGGCTGAACCCAAGCTATGGGCTTCTTTAGGGCTGAACCCAAGCGATAGGCTTATTTCGGGCTGAACCCAAGAAATAGGCTTCTGGAGGGCTGAACCCAAGAAATAGGCTTCTGGAGGGCTGAACCCAAGAAATAGGCTTCTTTAGGGCTGAACCCAAGAAATAGGCTTCTTTAGGGCTGAACCCAAGCTATGGGCTTCTGTAGGGCTGAACCCAAGCTATGGGCTTCTTTAGGGCTGAACCCAAGCTATGGGCTTCTTTAGGGCTGAACCCAAGAAATAGGCTTCTGTAGGGCTGAACCCAAGCTATGGGCTTCTTTAGGGCTGAACCCAAGCTATGGGCTTCTGTAGGGCTGAACCCAAGCTATGGGCTTCTTTAGCACTGAACCCAAGCTATGGGCTTCTTTAGGGCTGAACCCAAGAAATAGGCTTCTGTAGGGCTGAACCCAAGCTATGGGCTTCTTTAGCACTGAACCCAAGCTATGGGCTTCTTTAGGGCTGAACCCAAGAAATAGGCTTCTTTAGGGCTGAACCCAAGCTATGGGCTTCTTTAGGGCTGAACCCAAGCTATGGGCTTCTGTAGGGCTGAACCCAAGCTATGGGCTTCTGTAGGGCTGAACCCAAGCTATGGGCTTCTGTAGGGCTGAACCCAAGCTATGGGCTTCTGTAGGGCTGAACCCAAGCTATGGGCTTCTGTAGGGCTGAACCCAAGCTATGGGCTTCTGTAGTGCTGAACCCAAGCTATGGGCTTCTGTAGGGCTGAACCCAAGCTATGGGCTTCTGTAGGGCTGAACCCAAGCTATGGGCTTCTGTAGGGCTGAACCCAAGCTATGGGCTTCTGTAGGGCTGAACCCAAGCTATGGGCTTCTTTAGGGCTGAACCCAAGCCATAGGCTTCTTTAGAGCTGAACTCAAGCTATAGGCTTCTTTAGGGCTGAACGCAAGAAATAGGCTTCTTTAGAGCTGAACCCAAGCTATAGGCTTCTTTAGGGGTGAACCCAAGCTATAGGCTTCTTTAGGGCTGAACGCAAGCTATAGGCTTCTTTAGGGCTGAACCCAAGCTATAGGCTTCTTTAGAGCTGAACCCAAGCTATAGGCTTCTTTAGAGCTGAACCGAAGCTATGGGCTTCTGTAGGGCTGAACGGAAGCTATAGGCTTCTTTAGGGCTGAACCAAAGCTACACGCTTCTTTAGGGGTGAACCCAAGCTACAGGCTTCTTTAGGGCTGAACCCAAGCTATATGCTTCTGTAGGGCTGAACCCAAGCTATAGGCTTCTTTAGAGCTGAACCCAAGCTATAGGCTTCTGTAGGGCTGAACCCAAGCTATAGGCTTCTTTAGGGCTGAACCCAAGAAATGGGCTTCTGGAGGGCTGAACCCAAGAAATAGGCTTCTTTAGGGCTGAACCCAAGAAATAGGCTTCTTTAGAGCTGAACCCAAGCGATAGGCTTCTTTAGGGCTGAACCCAAGAAATAGGCTTCTTTAGGGCTGAACCAAAGCTATAGGCTTCTTTAGAGCTGAACCCAAGCGATAGGCTTCTTTAGGGCTGAACCCAAGAAATAGGCTTCTGGAGGGCTGAACCCAAGAAATAGGCTTCTTTAGGGCTGAACCCAAGCTATGGGCTTCTTTAGGGCTGAACCCAAGCGATAGGCTTATTTCGGGCTGAACCCAAGAAATAGGCTTCTGGAGGGCTGAACCCAAGAAATAGGCTTCTGGAGGGCTGAACCCAAGAAATAGGCTTCTTTAGGGCTGAACCCAAGAAATAGGCTTCTTTAGGGCTGAACCCAAGCTATGGGCTTCTGTAGGGCTGAACCCAAGCTATGGGCTTCTTTAGGGCTGAACCCAAGCTATGGGCTTCTTTAGGGCTGAACCCAAGAAATAGGCTTCTGTAGGGCTGAACCCAAGCTATGGGCTTCTTTAGGGCTGAACCCAAGCTATGGGCTTCTGTAGGGCTGAACCCAAGCTATGGGCTTCTTTAGCACTGAACCCAAGCTATGGGCTTCTTTAGGGCTGAACCCAAGAAATAGGCTTCTGTAGGGCTGAACCCAAGCTATGGGCTTCTTTAGCACTGAACCCAAGCTATGGGCTTCTTTAGGGCTGAACCCAAGAAATAGGCTTCTTTAGGGCTGAACCCAAGCTATGGGCTTCTTTAGGGCTGAACCCAAGCTATGGGCTTCTGTAGGGCTGAACCCAAGCTATGGGCTTCTGTAGGGCTGAACCCAAGCTATGGGCTTCTGTAGGGCTGAACCCAAGCTATGGGCTTCTGTAGGGCTGAACCCAAGCTATGGGCTTCTGTAGGGCTGAACCCAAGCTATGGGCTTCTGTAGTGCTGAACCCAAGCTATGGGCTTCTGTAGGGCTGAACCCAAGCTATGGGCTTCTGTAGGGCTGAACCCAAGCTATGGGGTTCTGTAGGGCTGAACCCAAGCTATGGGCTTCTGTAGGGCTGAACCCAAGCTATGGGCTTCTGTAGGGCTGAACCCAAGCTATGGGCTTCTGTAGGGCTGAACCCAAGCTATGGGCTTCTGTAGGGCTGAACCCAAGCTATGGGCTGAACATGCAGAGTTGACGTATGAGTTCTAGAGTTTTAGAATGTTTCATTATAGCCTATGACTGGGCATTAGAATGTTTCATTATAGCCTGTGACTGGGCATTAGAATGTTTCATTATAGCCTATGACTGGGCTTTAGAATGTTTCATTATAGCCTATGACTGGGCATTAGAATGTTTCATTATAGCCTGTGACTGGGCTTTAGAATGTTTCATTATAGCCTGTGACTGGGCATTAGAATGTTTCATTATAGCCTATGACTGGGCTTTAGAATGTTTCATTATAGCCTGTGACTGGGCATTAGAATGTTTCATTATAGCCTATGACTGGGCTTTAGAATGTTTCATTATAGCCTATGACTGGGCTTCAGAATGTTTCATTATAGCCTATGACTGGGCTTTAGAATGTTTCATTATAGCCTATGACTGGGCTTCAGAATGTTTCATTATAGCCTATGACTGGGCTTTAGAATGTTTCATTATAGCCTATGACTGGGCTTTAGAATGTTTCATTATAGCCTATGACTGGGCATTAGAATGTTTCATTATAGCCTATGACTGGGCATTAGAATGTTTCATTATAGCCTATGACTGGGCATTAGAATGTTTCATTATAGCCTATGACTGGGCATTAGAATGTTTCATTATAGCCTGTGACTGGGCTTCAGAATGTTTCATTATAGCCTATGACTGGGCATTAGAATGTTTCATTATAGCCTGTGACTGGGCATTAGAATGTTTCATTATAGCCTATGACTGGGCTTTAGAATGTTTCATTATAGCCTATGACTGGGCATTAGAATGTTTCATTATAGCCTATGAATGGGCATTAGAATGTTTCATTATAGCCTATGACTGGGCTTCAGAATGTTTCATTATAGCCTATGACTGGGCTTCAGAATGTTTCATTATAGCCTATGACTGGGCTTCAGAATGTTTCATTATAGCCTATGACTGGGCATTAGAATGTTTCATTATAGCCTATGACTGGGCTTCAGAATGTTTCATTATAGCCTATGACTGGGCTTCAGAATGTTTCATTATAGCCTATGACTGGGCTTCAGAATGTTTCATTATAGCCTATGACTGGGCTATAGAACGTTTTATTATAGCCTATGACTGGGCTTCAGAATGTTTCATTATAGCCTATGACTGGGCATTAGAATGTTTCATTATAGCCTATGACTGGGCTTTAGAATGTTTCATTATAGCCTATGACTGGGCTTCAGAATGTTTCATTATAGCCTATGACTGGGCATTAGAATGTTTCATTATAGCCTATGACTGGGCTTCAGAATGTTTCATTATAGCCTATGACTGGGCTTCAGAATGTTTCATTATAGCCTATGACTGGGCTTTAGAATGTTTCATTATGTTTCATTATAGCCTATGACTGGGCTTCAGAAAGTTTCATTATAGCCTATTATAGCCTATCACCTCCGGTTCCGGGTTGGAGCGAGCGGTCGCATCTACACTTCGGTCCGCAGGTAGTATAACTTTTCATTACATTTTCATTACATTTTCATTACATTTCATTACAGTACAACGGTTTGATTTGTCTAATCTTAGCAATTTCTTCTTAGCTAGCTACATAGCCGTCTTTGTATCAAAGATAATTGCGTAATTATCGTATTTCGTCGTCCTAACGTAGTCTACACTGCTATCTGCCCAGCAGCTAGCTAACGTCCACCGTCTACTAGCACTGTAGAAACTATTACACTCAACTGAACGACTCGATTAGTGTGGTGTTAGCTAGCTACATAGTTGTCTTTGCTGTCTTCGTATCCAAGATAATTGTGTAGTTTAGAGTGTGTAGACTTAGAGTGATTATCTTAATTTACCGAGGTTAGCTAGCCAGCTATTTGTCGTCCTTAACGTAGGAGATACTGCTAGCTAGCTAGCCAACAGCTAGCCAACGTCTACCGAATAGAACTTCAACAACCCGGTCAACATTCCGCTTCGCTCCACAGGTAGTATCACATTTTCATTTCACTTCATTACAGTACAACGGTTTGATTTGTTTGATCGTAGCTAGCTAGCTACATAGCCGTCTTTGTATCTAAGACAATTGTGTAGTCTAGAGCGATTTTCTAGGTTAGCCAGCCAGCTATTGTCGTTCTTTTAACGTAACGTAACGTAATCAACACTGCTAGCTAGCCAGCTAGCCCCCGAATAGCAGCACTGTAGAAACTATTACACTCAACGGAATGTCTTGATTAGTGTAGTGTCAACAACGCAGCCACTGCCAGCTAGCCTACAAAGTCAACAACGCAGCCACTGCCAGCTAGCCTACTCCAGCAGTACTGTATCATTTCAATCATTTTAGTCAATAAGATTCTTGCTACGTAAGCTTAACTTTCTGAACATTCGAGACGTGTAGTCCACTTGTCATTCCAATCTCCTTTGCATTAGCGTAGCCTCTTCTGTAGCCTGTCAACTATGTGTCTATCTATCCCTGTTCTCTCCTCTCTGCACAGACCATACAAACGCTCCACACCGCGTGGCCGCGGCCACCCTAATCTGGTGGTCCCAGCGCGCACGACCCACGTGGAGTTCCAGGTCTCCGGTAGCCTCTGGAACTGCCGATCTGCGGCCAACAAGGCAGAGTTCATCTCAGCCTACGCCTCCCTCCAGTCCCTCGACTTCTTGGCACTGACGGAAACATGGATCACCACAGATAACACTGCTACTCCTACTGCTCTCTCTTCGTCCGCCCACGTGTTCTCGCACACCCCGAGAGCTTCTGGTCAGCGGGGTGGTGGCACCGGGATCCTCATCTCTCCCAAGTGGTCATTCTCTCTTTCTCCCCTTACCCATCTGTCTATCGCCTCCTTTGAATTCCATGCTGTCACAGTTACCAGCCCTTTCAACCTTAACATCCTTATCATTTATCGCCCTCCAGGTTCCCTCGGAGAGTTCATCAATGAGCTTGATGCCTTGATGAGCTCCTTTCCTGAGGACGGCTCACCTCTCACAGTCCTGGGCGACTTTAACCTCCCCACGTCTACCTTTGACTCATTCCTCTCTGCCTCCTTCTTTCCACTCCTCTCCTCTTTTGACCTCACCCTCTCACCTTCCCCCCCTACTCACAAGGCAGGCAATACGCTCGACCTCATCTTTACTAGATGCTGTTCTTCCACTAACCTCATTGCAACTCCCCTCCAAGTCTCCGACCACTACCTTGTATCCTTTTCCCTCCCGCTCTCATCCAACACTTCCCACACTGCACCTACTCGGATGGTATCGCGCCGTCCCAACCTTCGCTCTCTCTCCCCCGCTACTCTCTCCTCTTCCATCCTATCATCTCTTCCCTCTGCTCAAACCTTCTCCAACCTATCTCCTGATTCTGCCTCCTCAACCCTCCTCTCTTCCCTTTCTGCATCCTTTGACTCTCTATGTCCCCTATCCTCCAGGCCGGCTCGGTCCTCCCCTCCCGCTCCGTGGCTCGACGACTCATTGCGAGCTCACAGAACAGGGCTCCGGGCAGCCGAGCGGAAATGGAGGAAAACTCGCCTCCCTGCGGACCTGGCATCCTTTCACTCCCTCCTCTCTACATTTTCCTCCTCTGTCTCTGCTGCTAAAGCCACTTTCTACCACTCTAAATTCCAAGCATCTGCCTCTAACCCTAGGAAGCTCTTTGCCACCTTCTCCTCCCTCCTGAATCCTCCTCCCCCTCCCCCCTCCTCCCTCTCTGCAGATGACTTCGTCAACCATTTTGAAAAGAAGGTCGACGACATCCGATCCTCGTTTGCTAAGTCAAACGACACCGCTGGTTCTGCTCACACTGCCCTACCCTGTGCTCTGACCTCTTTCTCCCCTCTCTCTCCAGATGAAATCTCGCTTCTTGTGACGGCCGGCCGCCCAACAACCTGCCCGCTTGACCCTATCCCCTCCTCTCTTCTCCAGACCATTTCCGGAGACCTTCTCCGTTACCTCACCTCGCTCATCAACTCATCCCTGACCGCTGGCTACGTCCCTTCCGTCTTCAAGAGAGCGAGAGTTGCACCCCTTCTGAAAAAACCTACACTCGATCCCTCCGATGTCAACAACTACAGACCAGTATCCCTTCTTTCTTTTCTCTCCAAAACTCTTGAACGTGCCGTCCTTGGCCAGCTCTCCCGCTATCTCTCTCAGAATGACCTTCTTGATCCAAATCAGTCAGGATTCAAGACTAGTCATTCAACTGAGACTGCTCTTCTCTGTATCACGGAGGAGCTCCGCACTGCTAAAGCTAACTCTCTCTCCTCTGCTCTCATCCTTCTAGACCTATCGGCTGCCTTCGATACTGTGAACCATCAGATCCTCCTCTCCACCCTCTCCGAGTTGGGCATCTCCGGCGCTGCCCACGCTTGGATTGCGTCCTACCTGACAGGTCGCTCCTACCAGGTGGCGTGGCGAGAATCTGTCTCCTCGCCACGCGCTCTCACCACTGGTGTCCCCCAGGGCTCTGTTCTAGGCCCTCTCCTATTCTCGCTATACACCAAGTCACTTGGCTCTGTCATAACCTCACATGGTCTCTCCTATCATTGCTATGCAGACGACACACAATTAATCTTCTCCTTTCCCCCTTCTGATGACCAGGTGGCGAATCGCATCTCTGCATGTCTGGCAGACATATCAGTGTGGATGACGGATCACCACCTCAAGCTGAACCTCGGCAAGACGGAGCTGCTCTTCCTCCCGGGGAAGGACTGCCCGTTCCATGATCTCGCCATCACGGTTGACAACTCCATTGTGTCCTCCTCCCAGAGCGCTAAGAACCTTGGCGTGATCCTGGACAACACCCTGTCGTTCTCAACTAACATCAAGGCGGTGGCCCGTTCCTGTAGGTTCATGCTCTACAACATCCGCAGAGTACGACCCTGCCTCACACAGGAAGCGGCGCAGGTCCTAATCCAGGCACTTGTCATCTCCCGTCTGGATTACTGCAACTCGCTGTTGGCTGGGCTCCCTGCCTGTGCCATTAAACCCCTACAACTCATCCAGAACGCCACAGCCCGTCTGGTGTTCAACCTTCCCAAGTTCTCTCACGTCACCCCGCTCCTCCGCTCTCTCCACTGGCTTCCAGTTGAAGCTCGCATCCGCAACAAGACCATGGTGCTTGCCTACGGAGCTGTGAGGGGAACGGCACCGCAGTACCTCCAGGCTCTGATCAGGCCCTACACCCAAACAAGGGCACTGCGTTCATCCACGTCTGGCCTGCTCGCCTCCCTACTACTGAGGAAGTACAGTTCCCGCTCAGCCCAGTCAAAACTGTTCGCTGCTCTGGCCCCCCAATGGTGGAACAAACTCCCTCACGACGCCAGGACAGCGGAGTCAATCACCACCTTCCGGAGACACCTGAAACCCCACCTCTTTAAGGAATACCTAGGATAGGATAAAGTAATCCTTCTCACCCCCACCCCCTTAAATGATTTAGATGCACTATTGTAAAGTGGCTGTTCCACTGGATGTCATAAGGTGAATTCACCAATTTGTAAGTCGCTCTGGATAAGAGCGTCTGCCAAATGACTTAAATGTAATGTAAATGTCTATGACTGGGCTATAGAATGTTTCATTATAGCCTATGACTGGGCTTTAGAATGTTTCATTATAGCCTATGACTGGGCTTCAGAATGTTTCATTATAGCCTATGACTGGGCTTCAGAATGTTTCATTATAGCCTATGACTGGGCTTCAGAATGTTTCATTATAGCCTATGACTGGGCTTCAGAATGTTTCATTATAGCCTATGACTGGGCTTCAGAATGTTTCATTATAGCCTATGACTGGGCTTCAGAATGTTTCATTATAGCCTATGACTGGGCATTAGAATGTTTCATTATAGCCTATGACTGGGCTTCAGAATGTTTCATTATAGCCTATGACTGGGCATTAGAATGTTTCATTATAGCCTATGACTGGGCTTCAGAATGTTTCATTATAGCCTATGACTGGGCTTCAGAATGTTTCATTATAGCCTATGACTGGGCTTCAGAATGTTTCATTATAGCCTATGACTGGGCATTAGAATGTTTCATTATAGCCTATGACTGGGCTTCAGAATGTTTCATTATAGCCTATGACTGGGCTTTAGAATGTTTCATTATAGCCTATGACTGGGCTTTAGAATGTTTCATTATAGCCTATGACTGGGCTTCAGAATGTTTCATTATAGCCTATGACTGGGCTTCAGAATGTTTCATTATAGCCTATGACTGGGCTTCAGAATGTTTCATTATAGCCTATGACTGGGCTTCAGAATGTTTCATTATAGCCTGTGACTGGGCTTCAGAATGTTTCATTATAGCCTATGACTGGGCATTAGAATGTTTCATTATAGCCTATGACTGGGCTTCAGAATGTTTCATTATAGCCTGTGACTGGGCTTCAGAATGTTTCATTATAGCCTATGACTGGGCTTCAGAATGTTTCATTATAGCCTATGACTGGGCTATAGAATGTTTCATTATAGCCTATGACTGGGCTTCAGAATGTTTCATTATAGCCTATGACTGGGCTTCAGAATGTTTCATTATAGCCTATGACTGGGCTTTTATCAGTTTTATTTTACAATTTGTATCATGTTAAATATTAGCCACTATCGGGAGCCACCGTCCGTAATACCCACATGCATTTATAACTGTCAATTTTGTGTTAGTTTTCTTCAGTTTGTATCTTCCATTTGGCATCATACCATTCCGTTTTCCTTTCTTTCATTACTGGACCATATTAGACTTAGGTTGTGCAATAATTTAGGACATGTAGCCTATTGAAACAGTATGGAACTAAGACCACACCTAGCAGGATAAACCTGGAGCCTGGTGCACGGTTCACCATGAAGGGACCACTGTCATCCAGTGCCATGATTAGTGAGGATCAGGGTAGATTTATAGGACTACTGGTCAACCCCTATTACAGTGCCATGATTAGTGAGGATCAGGGTAGATTTATAGGACTACTGGTCAACCCCTATCACAGTTCCATGATTAGTGAGGATCAGGGTAGATTTATAGGACTACTGGTCAACCCCTATCACAGTTCCATGATTAGTGAGGATCAGGGTAGATTTATAGGACTACTGGTTAACCCCTATTATAGTTCCATGATTAGTGAGGATCAGGGTAGATTTATAGGACTATTATAGTTCCATGATTAGTGAGGATCAGGGTAGATTTATAGGACTACTGGTCAACCCCTAAGATAGTGTCATGATTAGTGAGGATCAGGGTAGATTTATAGGACTACTGGTCAACCCCTATTACAGTTCTATGATTAGTGAGGATCAGGGTAGATTTATAGGACTACTGGTCAACCCCTACTATAGTTCCATGATTAGTGAGGATCAGGGTAGATTTATAGGACTACTGGTCAACCCCTATTATAGTTCCATGATTAGTGAGGATCAGGGTAGATTTATAGGACTACTGGTCAACCCCTAAGATAGTGCCATGATTAGTGAGGATCAGGGTAGATTTATAGGACTACTGGTCAACCCCTACTATACACTTTTATTCACCTTCCAATATTTTGTGGATTGAATTTGAACAATTTGACAACTCTCAGGATGATTCAAACCGCTGTATTTTACACTCATCAATATATTATGTGAGTAAAGGTTCTCCCAACCATTAATGATTCATACATACTTTCATAACCCAAAAATGCTCCTAAATAATCTAGAAATGCAGAGTAAAACTACCAAACAGAGATGGAAACTGATAGATGTCGTTGTTTCATTGATCCCTGTATTCTGAATCCATTCTGTTCTGTCCGTGTACATGTCCATCCCTATAATCTGAACCTGTTCTGTCCATGTCCGTCCCTATATTCTGAACCGGTTCTGTCCATGTACGTCTCTATATTCTGAACCGGTTCTGTCCATGTACGACCCTATATTCTGAACCTGTTCTGTCCATCCCTATATTCTGAACCTGTTCTGTCCGTCCCTATATTCTGAACCGGTTCTGTCCATGTCCGTCCCTATATTCTGAACCTGTTCTGTCCGTCCCTATATTCTGAACCTGTTCTGTCCATCCCTATATTCTGAACCTGTTCTGTCCGTCTCTATATTCTGAACCTGTTCTGTCCATGTCCGTCCCTATATTCTGAACCTGTTCTGTCCATCCCTATATTCTGAACCTGTTCTGTCCATCCCTATATTCTGAACCTGTTCTGTCCGTCCCTATATTCTGAACCTGTTCTGTCCGTCCCTATATTCTGAACCTGTTCTGTCCATCCCTATATTCTGAACCTGTTCTGTCCATCCCTATATTCTGAACCTGTTCTGTCCGTCCCTATATTCTGAACCGGTTCTGTCCATGTCCGTCCCTATATTCTGAACCTGTTCTGTACGTCCCTATATTCTGAACCGGTTCTGTCCATGTCCGTCCCTATATTCTGAACCTGTTCTGTACGTCCCTATATTCTGAACCGGTTCTGTCCATGTCCGTCCCTATATTCTGAACCTGTTCTGTCCGTCCCTATATTCTGAACCTGTTCTGTCCATGTACGTCCCTATAATCTGAACCGGTTCTGTCCATGTACGTCCCTATAATCTGAACCGGTTCTGTCCATGTCCGTCCCTATAATCTGAACCGGTTCTGTCCATGTACGTCCCTATAATCTGAACCTGTTCTGTCCGTGTACGTCCCTATATTCTGAACCTGTTCTGTCCATGTCCGTCCCTATATTCTAAACTGTTCTGTCCATCCCTATATTCTGAACCTGTTCTGTCCATATCCGTCCCCATATTCTAAACCGTTCTGTCCATGTACGTCTCTATATTCTGAACCGGTTCTGTCCATGTACGTCCCTATATTCTGAACCTGTTCTGTCCATGTCCGACCCTATATTCTGAACCTGTTCTGTCCATGTACGTCCCTATATTCTGAACCCGTTCTGTCCGTGTACATGTCCATCCCTATATTCTGAACCGGTTCTGTCCATGTACGTCCCTATATTCTGAACCCATTCTGTCCATGTACATCCCTATATTCTGAACCGGTTCTGTCCATGTACATCCCTATATTCTGAACCCATTCTGTCCACGTCCGACCCTATATTCTGAACCTGTTCTGTCCATGTCCGTCCCTATATTCTGAACCGGTTCTGTCCATGTCCGTCCCTATATTCTGAACCTGTTCTGTCCATCCCTATATTCTGAACCTGTTCTGTCCGTCCCTATATTCTGAACCGGTTCTGTCCATGTCCGTCCCTATATTCTGAACCTGTTCTGTCCGTCCCTATATTCTGAACCTGTTCTGTCCATGTACGTCCCTATAATCTGAACCGGTTCTGTCCACGTCCGACCCTATATTCTGAACCTGTTCTGTCCGTCCCTATATTCTGAACCGGTTCTGTCCATGTACGTCCCTATAATCTGAACCTGTTCTGTCCGTGTACGTCCCTATATTCTGAACCTGTTCTGTCCATGTCCGTCACCTATATTCTAAACTGTTCTGTCCATCCCTATATTCTGAACCTGTTCTGTCCATGTCCGTCCCTATATTCTAAACCGTTCTGTCCATGTACGTCCCTATATTCTGAACCTGTTCTGTCCATGTCCGTCCCTATATTCTGAACCGGTTCTGTCCATGTACGTCTCTATATTCTGAACCGGTTCTGTCCATGTACGTCCCTATATTCTGAACCTGTTCTGTCCATGTCCGACCCTATATTCTGAACCTGTTCTGTCCATGTACGTCCCTATATTCTGAACCCGTTCTGTCCGTGTACATGTCCATCCCTATATTCTGAACCGGTTCTGTCCATGTACGTCCCTATATTCTGAACCCATTCTGTCCATGTACATCCCTATATTCTGAACCGGTTCTGTCCATGTACATCCCTATATTCTGAACCCATTCTGTCCACGTCCGACCCTATATTCTGAACCTGTTCTGTCCATGTCCGTCCCTATATTCTGAACCGGTTCTGTCCATGTCCGTCCCTATATTCTGAACCTGTTCTGTCCATCCCTATATTCTGAACCTGTTCTGTCCGTCCCTATATTCTGAACCGGTTCTGTCCATGTCCGTCCCTATATTCTGAACCGGTTCTGTCCATGTCCGTCCCTATATTCTGAACCTGTTCTGTACGTCCCTATATTCTGAACCGGTTCTGTCCATGTCCGTCCCTATATTCTGAACCTGTTCTGTACGTCCCTATATTCTGAACCTGTTCTGTCCGTCCCTATATTCTGAACCGGTTCTGTCCATGAACGTACCTATATTCTGAACCCGTTCTGTCCGTCTCTATATTCTGAACCGGTTCTGTCCATGTACGTCCCTATATTCTGAACCTGTTCTGTCCATGTCCGACCCTATATTCTGAACCTGTTCTGTCCATGTACGTCCCTATATTCTGAACCCGTTCTGTCCGTGTACATGTCCATCCCTATATTCTGAACCGGTTCTGTCCATGTACGTCCCTATATTCTGAACCCATTCTGTCCATGTACATCCCTATATTCTGAACCGGTTCTGTCCATGTACATCCCTATATTCTGAACCCATTCTGTCCACGTCCGACCCTATATTCTGAACCTGTTCTGTCCATGTCCGTCCCTATATTCTGAACCGGTTCTGTCCATGTCCGTCCCTATATTCTGAACCTGTTCTGTCCATCCCTATATTCTGAACCTGTTCTGTCCGTCCCTATATTCTGAACCGGTTCTGTCCATGTCCGTCCCTATATTCTGAACCGGTTCTGTCCATGTCCGTCCCTATATTCTGAACCTGTTCTGTACGTCCCTATATTCTGAACCGGTTCTGTCCATGTCCGTCCCTATATTCTGAACCTGTTCTGTACGTCCCTATATTCTGAACCTGTTCTGTCCGTCCCTATATTCTGAACCGGTTCTGTCCATGAACGTACCTATATTCTGAACCCGTTCTGTCCGTCCCTATATTCTGAACCGGTTCTGTCCATGTACGTCCCTATATTCTGAACCTGTTCTGTCCATGTCGGTCCCTATATTCTGAACCTGTTCTGTCCATGTACGTCCCTATAATCTGAACCGGTTCTGTCCATGTACGTCCCTATAATCTGAACCTGTTCTGTCCGTGTACGTCCCTATATTCTGAACCTGTTCTGTCCATGTCCGTCCCTATATTCTAAACTGTTCTGTCCATCCCTATATTCTGAACCTGTTCTGTCCATATCCGTCCCCATATTCTAAACCGTTCTGTCCATGTACGTCTCTATATTCTGAACCGGTTCTGTCCATGTACGTCCCTATATTCTGAACCTGTTCTGTCCATGTCCGACCCTATATTCTGAACCTGTTCTGTCCATGTACGTCCCTATATTCTGAACCCGTTCTGTCCGTGTACATGTCCATCCCTATATTCTGAACCGGTTCTGTCCATGTACGTCCCTATATTCTGAACCCATTCTGTCCATGTACATCCCTATATTCTGAACCGGTTCTGTCCATGTACATCCCTATATTCTGAACCCATTCTGTCCACGTCCGACCCTATATTCTGAACCTGTTCTGTCCATGTCCGTCCCTATATTCTGAACCGGTTCTGTCCATGTCCGTCCCTATATTCTGAACCTGTTCTGTCCATCCCTATATTCTGAACCTGTTCTGTCCGTCCCTATATTCTGAACCGGTTCTGTCCATGTCCGTCCCTATATTCTGAACCTGTTCTGTCCGTCCCTATATTCTGAACCTGTTCTGTCCATGTACGTCCCTATAATCTGAACCGGTTCTGTCCACGTCCGACCCTATATTCTGAACCTGTTCTGTCCGTCCCTATATTCTGAACCGGTTCTGTCCATGTACGTCCCTATAATCTGAACCTGTTCTGTCCGTGTACGTCCCTATATTCTGAACCTGTTCTGTCCATGTCCGTCACCTATATTCTAAACTGTTCTGTCCATCCCTATATTCTGAACCTGTTCTGTCCATGTCCGTCCCTATATTCTAAACCGTTCTGTCCATGTACGTCCCTATATTCTGAACCTGTTCTGTCCATGTCCGTCCCTATATTCTGAACCGGTTCTGTCCATGTACGTCTCTATATTCTGAACCGGTTCTGTCCATGTACGTCCCTATATTCTGAACCTGTTCTGTCCATGTCCGACCCTATATTCTGAACCTGTTCTGTCCATGTACGTCCCTATATTCTGAACCCGTTCTGTCCGTGTACATGTCCATCCCTATATTCTGAACCGGTTCTGTCCATGTACGTCCCTATATTCTGAACCCATTCTGTCCATGTACATCCCTATATTCTGAACCGGTTCTGTCCATGTACATCCCTATATTCTGAACCCATTCTGTCCACGTCCGACCCTATATTCTGAACCTGTTCTGTCCATGTCCGTCCCTATATTCTGAACCGGTTCTGTCCATGTCCGTCCCTATATTCTGAACCTGTTCTGTCCATCCCTATATTCTGAACCTGTTCTGTCCGTCCCTATATTCTGAACCGGTTCTGTCCATGTCCGTCCCTATATTCTGAACCGGTTCTGTCCATGTCCGTCCCTATATTCTGAACCTGTTCTGTACGTCCCTATATTCTGAACCGGTTCTGTCCATGTCCGTCCCTATATTCTGAACCTGTTCTGTACGTCCCTATATTCTGAACCTGTTCTGTCCGTCCCTATATTCTGAACCGGTTCTGTCCATGAACGTACCTATATTCTGAACCCGTTCTGTCCGTCCCTATATTCTGAACCGGTTCTGTCCATGTACGTCCCTATATTCTGAACCTGTTCTGTCCATGTCGGTCCCTATATTCTGAACCTGTTCTGTCCATGTACGTCCCTATAATCTGAACCGGTTCTGTCCATGTACGTCCCTATAATCTGAACCGGTTCTGTCCATGTACGTCCCTATAATCTGAACCGGTTCTGTCCATGTCCGTCCCTATAATCTGAACCGGTTCTGTCCATGTAGGTCCCTATAATCTGAACCTGTTCTGTCCGTGTACGTCCCTATATTCTGAACCTGTTCTGTCCATGTCCGTCACCTATATTCTAAACTGTTCTGTCCATCCCTATATTCTGAACCTGTTCTGTCCATGTCCGTCCCTATATTCTAAACCGTTCTGTCCATGTCCGTCCCCATATTCTAAACCGTTCTGTCCATCCCTATATTCTGAACCTGTTCTGTCCATGTCCGTCACCTATATTCTAAACCCGTTCTGTCCATGTCCGTCCCTATATTCTAAACCGTTCTGTCCATCCCTATATTCTGAACCCGTTCTGTCCATGTACGTCTCTATATTCTGAACCGGTTCTGTCCATGTACGTCCCTATATTCTGAACCTGTTCTGTCCATGTCCGACCCTATATTCTGAATCTGTTCTGTCCATGTCCGTCCCTATATTCTGAACCTGTTCTGTCCGTGTACGTCCCTATATTCTGAACCCGTTCTGTCCGTGTACATGTACCTATATTCTGAACCCATTCTGTCCATGTACGTCCCTATATTCTGAACCGGTTCTGTCCATGTACGTCCCTATATTCTGAACCCATTCTGTCCGTGTACATGTCCCTATATTCTGAACCTGTTCTGTCCATGTCCATCCCTATATTCTGAACCGGTTCTGTCCATGTCCATCCCTATATTCTGAACCTGTTCTGTCCATGTCCGTCCCTATATTCTGAACCCGTTCTGTCCCTGTACGTCCCTATATTCTAAACTGTTCTGTCCATCCCTATATTCTGAACCGGTTCTGTCCATGTCCGTCCCTATATTCTAAACCGTTCTGTCCTTCCCTATATTCTGAACCTGTTCTGTCCATGTCCGTCACCTATATTCTAAACCGTTCTGTCCATCACTATATTCTGAACATGTTCTGTCCATGTCCGTCACCTATATTCTAAACCGTTCTGTCCATCACTATATTCTGAACCTGTTCTGTCCATGTCCGTCACCTATATTCTAAACCGTTCTGTCCATCACTATATTCTGAACCTGTTCTGTACGTCCCTATATTCTGAACCTGTTCTGTCCGTACCTATATTCTGAACCGGTTCTGTCCATGTACGTACCTATATTCTGAACCTGTTCTGTCCATGTACGTCCCTATATTCTGAACCTGTTCTGTCCCTGTACGTCCCTGTATTCTGAACCTGTTCTGTCCATGTACGTCCCTATATTCTGAACCTGTTCTGTCCGTCCCTATATTCTGAACCTGTTCTGTCCATGTCCGTCCCTATATTCTGAACCTGTTCTGTCCATCCCTATATTCTGAACCTGTTCTGTCCATGTACGTCCCTATAATCTGAACCGGTTCTGTCCATGTACGTCCCTATAATCTGAACCGGTTCTGTCCATGTCCGTCCCTATAATCTGAACCGGTTCTGTCCATGTACGTCCCTATAATCTGAACCTGTTCTGTCCGTGTACGTCCCTATATTCTGAACCTGTTCTGTCCATGTCCGTCACCTATATTCTAAACTATTCTGTCCATCCCTATATTCTGAACCTGTTCTGTCCATGTACGTCCCTATATTCTAAACCGTTCTGTCCATGTCAGTCCCCATATTCTAAACCGTTCTGTCCATCCCTATATTCTGAACCTGTTCTGTCCATGTCCGTCACCTATATTCTAAACCCGTTCTGTCCATGTCCGTCCCTATATTCTAAACCGTTCTGTCCATCCCTATATTCTGAACCTTTTCTGTCCATGTCCATCCCTATATTCTGAACCCGTTCTGTCCATGTACGTCTCTATATTCTGAACCGGTTCTGTCCATGTACGTCCCTATATTCTGAACCGGTTCTGTCCATGTCCGTCCCTATATTCTGAACCTGTTCTGTCCATCCCTATATTCTGAACCTGTTCTGTCCGTCCCTATATT
This sequence comes from Oncorhynchus masou masou, assembly GCF_036934945.1. NCBI lineage: Eukaryota > Metazoa > Chordata > Actinopteri > Salmoniformes > Salmonidae > Oncorhynchus > Oncorhynchus masou. The sequence goes on from NW_027012384.1 coordinate 53,239, forward strand.
CTGAACCGGTTCTGTCCATGTCCGTCCCTATATTCTGAACCGGTTCTGTCCATGTCCGTCCCTATATTCTGAACCTGTTCTGTACGTCCCTATATTCTGAACCGGTTCTGTCCATGTCCGTCCCTATATTCTGAACCTGTTCTGTACGTCCCTATATTCTGAACCTGTTCTGTCCGTCCCTATATTCTGAACCGGTTCTGTCCATGAACGTACCTATATTCTGAACCCGTTCTGTCCGTCCCTATATTCTGAACCGGTTCTGTCCATGTACGTCCCTATATTCTGAACCTGTTCTGTCCATGTCGGTCCCTATATTCTGAACCTGTTCTGTCCATGTACGTCCCTATAATCTGAACCGGTTCTGTCCATGTACGTCCCTATAATCTGAACCGGTTCTGTCCATGTACGTCCCTATAATCTGAACCGGTTCTGTCCATGTCCGTCCCTATAATCTGAACCGGTTCTGTCCATGTAGGTCCCTATAATCTGAACCTGTTCTGTCCGTGTACGTCCCTATATTCTGAACCTGTTCTGTCCATGTCCGTCACCTATATTCTAAACTGTTCTGTCCATCCCTATATTCTGAACCTGTTCTGTCCATGTCCGTCCCTATATTCTAAACCGTTCTGTCCATGTCCGTCCCCATATTCTAAACCGTTCTGTCCATCCCTATATTCTGAACCTGTTCTGTCCATGTCCGTCACCTATATTCTAAACCCGTTCTGTCCATGTCCGTCCCTATATTCTAAACCGTTCTGTCCATCCCTATATTCTGAACCCGTTCTGTCCATGTACGTCTCTATATTCTGAACCGGTTCTGTCCATGTACGTCCCTATATTCTGAACCTGTTCTGTCCATGTCCGACCCTATATTCTGAATCTGTTCTGTCCATGTCCGTCCCTATATTCTGAACCTGTTCTGTCCGTGTACGTCCCTATATTCTGAACCCGTTCTGTCCGTGTACATGTACCTATATTCTGAACCCATTCTGTCCATGTACGTCCCTATATTCTGAACCGGTTCTGTCCATGTACGTCCCTATATTCTGAACCCATTCTGTCCGTGTACATGTCCCTATATTCTGAACCTGTTCTGTCCATGTCCATCCCTATATTCTGAACCGGTTCTGTCCATGTCCATCCCTATATTCTGAACCTGTTCTGTCCATGTCCGTCCCTATATTCTGAACCCGTTCTGTCCCTGTACGTCCCTATATTCTAAACTGTTCTGTCCATCCCTATATTCTGAACCGGTTCTGTCCATGTCCGTCCCTATATTCTAAACCGTTCTGTCCTTCCCTATATTCTGAACCTGTTCTGTCCATGTCCGTCACCTATATTCTAAACCGTTCTGTCCATCACTATATTCTGAACATGTTCTGTCCATGTCCGTCACCTATATTCTAAACCGTTCTGTCCATCACTATATTCTGAACCTGTTCTGTCCATGTCCGTCACCTATATTCTAAACCGTTCTGTCCATCACTATATTCTGAACCTGTTCTGTACGTCCCTATATTCTGAACCTGTTCTGTCCGTACCTATATTCTGAACCGGTTCTGTCCATGTACGTACCTATATTCTGAACCTGTTCTGTCCATGTACGTCCCTATATTCTGAACCTGTTCTGTCCCTGTACGTCCCTGTATTCTGAACCTGTTCTGTCCATGTACGTCCCTATATTCTGAACCTGTTCTGTCCGTCCCTATATTCTGAACCTGTTCTGTCCATGTCCGTCCCTATATTCTGAACCTGTTCTGTCCATCCCTATATTCTGAACCTGTTCTGTCCATGTACGTCCCTATAATCTGAACCGGTTCTGTCCATGTACGTCCCTATAATCTGAACCGGTTCTGTCCATGTCCGTCCCTATAATCTGAACCGGTTCTGTCCATGTACGTCCCTATAATCTGAACCTGTTCTGTCCGTGTACGTCCCTATATTCTGAACCTGTTCTGTCCATGTCCGTCACCTATATTCTAAACTATTCTGTCCATCCCTATATTCTGAACCTGTTCTGTCCATGTACGTCCCTATATTCTAAACCGTTCTGTCCATGTCAGTCCCCATATTCTAAACCGTTCTGTCCATCCCTATATTCTGAACCTGTTCTGTCCATGTCCGTCACCTATATTCTAAACCCGTTCTGTCCACGTCCGTCCCTATATTCTAAACCGTTCTGTCCATCCCTATATTCTGAACCTTTTCTGTCCATGTCCATCCCTATATTCTGAACCCGTTCTGTCCATGTACGTCTCTATATTCTGAACCGGTTCTGTCCATGTACGTCCCTATATTCTGAACCTGTTCTGTCCATGTCCGACCCTATATTCTGAATCTGTTCTGTCCATGTCCGTCCCTATATTCTGAACCTGTTCTGTCCGTGTACGTCCCTATATTCTGAACCCGTTCTGTCCGTGTACGTCCCTATATTCTGAACCGGTTCTGTCCATGTACGTCCCTATATTCTGAACCCATTCTGTCCGTGTACATGTCCCTATATTCTGAACCTGTTCTGTCCATGTACGTCCCTATATTCTGAACCTGTTCTGTCCGTGTACGTCCCTATATTCCGAACCTGTTCTGTCCGTGTACGTCCCTATATTCTGAACCGGTTCTGTCCATGTCCATCCCTATATTCTGAACCTGTTCTGTCCATGTCCGTCCCTATATTCTGAACCCGTTCTGTCCATGTCCGTCCCTATAATCTGAACCTGTTCTGTCCGTGTACGTCCCTATATTCTGAACCTGTTCTGTCCATGTCCGTCACCTATATTCTAAACCGTTCTGTCCGTCCCTATATTCTAAACCGTTCTGTCCATGTCCGTCCCTATATTCTAAACCGTTCTGTCCATCCCTATATTCTGAACCTGTTCTGTTCATGTCCGTCACCTATATTCTAAACCGTTCTGTCCATGTCCGTCCCTATATTCTAAACCGTTCTGTCCATCACTATATTCTGAACCTGTTCTGTCCATGTCCGTCACCTATATTCTAAACCGTTCTGTCCATCCCTATATTCTGAACCGGTTCTGTCCATGTCCGTCACCTATATTCTAAACCGTTCTGTCCATGTACGTCCCTGTATTCTGAACCTGTTCTGTCCATCCCTATATTCTGAACCGGTTCTGTCCATGTACGTCCCTATATTCTGAACCTGTTCTGTCCATCCCTATATTCTGAACCTGTTCTGTCCATCCCTATATTCTGAACCTGTTCTGTCCATGTACGTCCCTATATTCTGAACCCGTTCTGTCCGTGTACGTCCCTATATTCTGAACCCATTCTGTCCATGTACGTCCCTATATTCTGAACCTGTTCTGTCCATGTACGTCCCTATATTCTGAACCCGTTCTGTCCGTGTACGTCCCTATATTCTGAACCTGTTCTGTCCATGTCCGACCCTATATTCTGAACCGGTTCTGTCCCTGTACGTCCCTATATTCTGAACCTGTTCTGTCCATGTACGTCTCTATATTCTGAACCTGTTCTGTCCGTGTACGTCTGTCTCTCCATGTACGTCTGAATACCAACTAGTGAGAAGTTCACACACCTTCATAAGGTCAGTCTGAATACCAACTAGTGAGAAGTTCACACACACCTTCATAAGGTCAGTCTGAATACCAACTGGTGCCAAGTGTGTCTCCATGTACGTCTCTCTCCATGTACGTCTGCCAAGTGTGTAGGAAAGGCCTCACAGTCAGAATCGGTCCCCATGTGTGGAATGCCGTTCACCTATTTAACTAATCGCCTTTAAGCACGGCACAATACTGCACATTCCTCACGTTGTTTAACCTGTGGGCTCACTGTTGCAATTATCACTTTCCTCTCTCTCAACCAATGGGCCTTCTCTCAACCAATGGGTCTTCTCTCTCTTAGCCAATGGGCCTTCTCTCTCTTAACCAATGGGCTTTCTCTTTCTCAACCAATGGGTCTTCTCTCTCTTAGCCAATGGGCCTTCTCTCTCTTAACCAATGGGCATTCTCTCTCTTAACCAATGGGCTTTCTCTTTCTCAAACAATGGGTCTTCTCTCTCTTAGCCAATGGGCCTTCTCTCTCTTAACCAATGGGCCTTCTCTCTCTTAACCAATGGGCTTTCTCTTTCTCAACCAATGGGTCTTCTCTCTCTTAGCCAATGGGCCTTCTCTCTCTTAACCAATGGGCCTTCTCTCTTAGCCAATGGGCCTTCTCTCTCTTAACCAATGGGCTTTCTCTCTCTTAACCAATGGGCTTTCTCTTTCTCAACCAATGGGTCTTCTCTCTCTTAGCCAATGGGCCTTCTCTCTCTTAACCAATGGGCCTTCTCTCTCTTAACCAATGGGCTTTCTCTTTCTCAACCAATGGGTCTTCTCTCTCTTAGCCAATGGGCCTTCTCTCCCTTAACCAATGGGCCTTCTCTCTCTTAGCCAATGGGTCTTCTCTCTTAGCCAATGGGCCTTCTCTCTCTTAACCAATGGGCCTTCTCTCTCTTAACCAATGGGCTTTCTCTTTCTCAACCAATGGGTCTTCTCTCTCTTAGCAAATGGGCCTTCTCTCTCTTAACCAATGGGCCTTCTCTCTCTTAACCAATTGGCTTTCTCTTTCTCAACCAATGGGTCTTCTCTCTCTTAGCCAATGGGCCTTCTCTCTCTTAACCAATGGGCCTTCTCTCTCTTAGCCAATGGGCCTTCTCTCTCTTAGCCAATGGGCCTTCTCTCTCTTAACCAATGGGCCTTCTCTCTCTTAGCCAATGGGTCTTCTCTCTCTTAGCCAATGGGCCTTCTCTCTCTTAACCAATGGGCCTTCTCTCTCTTAACCAATGGGCTTTCTCTTTCTCAACCAATGGGTCTTCTCTCTCTTAGCCAATGGGCCTTCTCTCCCTTAACCAATGGGCCTTCTCTCTCTTAGCCAATGGGTCTTCTCTCTCTTAGCCAATGGGCCTTCTCTCTCTTAACCAATGGGCCTTCTCTCTCTTAACCAATGGGCTTTCTCTTTCTCAACCAATGGGTCTTCTCTCTCTTAGCCAATGGGCCTTCTCTCCCTTAACCAATGGGCCTTCTCTCTCTTAACCAATGGGCTTTCTCTTTCTCAACCAATGGGTCTTCTCTCTCTTAGCCAATGGGCCTTCTCTCCCTTAACCAATGGGCCTTCTCTCTCTTAACCAATGGGCTTTCTCTTTCTCAACCAATGGGTCTTCTCTCTCTTAGCCAATGGGCCTTCTCTCTCTTAACTAATGGGCCTTCTCTCTCTTAACCAATGGGCCTTCTCTCTCTTAACCAATGGGCCTTCTCTCTCTTAACCAATAGGCTTTCTCTCTCTCAACCAATGGGGCTTCTCTCTCAACCAATGGGCCTTCTCTCTCAACCAATGGGCGTTAATGTTGTGATGTATTGATATGTTAATTTATTCTCGTTCTCTCACCTGCTGTTTTTCTCCACCACCTTCCCACAACCACCAGCTATAACAACCTTAAACAACCTCTTAGAACTACCCATCCTGGATCCGGTATATTTGTCATCAGCAACGCTGAATAGCATAGTGCATCAGTCAAAAAATATTACTAGAAAATATTCATATTCATGAAATCACAAGTGAAATATAGCGAAACACAGCTTAGCCTTTTGTTAATCACCCTGTCGTCTCAGATTTTAAAATTATGCTTTACAGCGAAAGCAATACAAGCGTTTGTGTAAGTTTATCGATAGCCTAGCATAGCATTATATACAGTGCCTTGCGAAAGTATTCGGCCCCCTTGAACTTTGCGACCTTTTGCCCAATTTTTCAGTTCTTGATTTGTTAAAAAAGTTTGAAATATCCAATAAATGTCGTTCCACTTCATGATTGTGTCCCACTTGTTGCTGATTCGTCACAAAAAAATACAGTTTTATATCTTTATGTTTGAAGCCTGAAATGTGGCAAAAGCTCGCAAAGTTCAAGGGGGGCGAATACTTTCGCAAGGCACTGTACACTTAGCATCAGGAAGCTTGGTCACGAAAATCAGAAAAGCAATCAAATTAAACTTTGATGATCTTCGGATGTTTTCACTCACGAGACTCCCAGTTAGACAGCAAATGTTCCTTTTGTTCCATAAAGATATTTTTATATCCAAATGCCTCCGTTAGTTTGGTAAAATATGCCCAGGAATCCACCGGAAATAGCGGTCACGACAACGCAGACAAAAATTCCAAATTATATCCATAATGTCGACAGAAACATGGCAAACGTTTTTATAATCAAACCTCAAGGTGTTTTTCAAGTATCTATTTGATAATATATCAACCGGGCCAGTTGGCTTTTCACTAGGACCGGGAGGAACAATGGCCGACTCTCTCTTTTGCTCAAAAATAACTCTGAGAGCCCCCACCTGACCACTTACGTAATGTGGTTGTTCACGCTCATTCTTCAAAATAAAGGCCTTAAACTATGTCTAAAGGCTGTAGACACCTTAGGGAAGCCATAGAAAAAGGAATCTGGCTGATATCCCTTTCAATGGGCAATAGGGATGCATAGGAACACAGAGCATTCAAAATAAGAGTCACTTCCTGATTGGATTTTTCTCATCTTTCGCCTGCAATATCAGTTCTGTTATACTCACTGACAATATTTTTACAGTTTTGGAAACTTTAGAGTGTTTTCTATCCTAAGCTGTTAATTATATGCATATTCTAGCATCTGTTCCTGAGAAGTAGGCCGTTTACTTTGGGAACGTTATTTTTCCAAAAAGAAAAATAGTGCCTCCTAGCTCCAAGAGGTTTTAAGGCCTGCCAGCATAGGTGTACCTGTGATCACATCATCTGGCTCTGAGGACCTTCCGTTGGAGGAGGGGGGGTCCAGCATAGGTGTACCTGTCATCACATCATCTGGCTCTGAGGACCTTCCGTTGGAGGAGGGGGGGGTCCAGCATAGGTGTACCTGTTATCACATCATCTGGCTCTGAGGACCTTCCGTTGGAGGAGGAGGGGGGGGGGGGGGGTCCAGCATAGGTGTACCTGTCATCACATCATCTGGCTCTGAGGACCTTCCGTTGGAGGCGAGGCCATTCCCCAAACGATCTCGTAAAATGTTCTATTGCATTCCGCCTTTGTTGTTCATTCAGCTAAGCCTGCCTGTACTGGACTGACCTTTACTCTACTGTAGTAGAACACAATCACCATCCCTACAGTCAGTCGATCTACACTACAGAGATACATTGTCCATATCGTTTCTCTACTGTAGTAGAACACAATCACCATCCCTACAGTCAGTCTATCTACACTACAGAGATACATTGTCCATATCGTTTACTCTACTGTAGTAGAACACAATCACCATCCCTACAGTCAGTCAATCTACACTACAGAGATACATTGTCCATATCGTTTACTCTACTGTAGTAGAACACAATCACCATCCCTAAAGTCAGTCTACCTACACTACAGAGATACATTGTCCATATCGTTTACTCTACTGTAGTAGAACACAATCACCATCCCTACAGTCAGTCAATCTACACTACAGAGATACATTGTCCATATTGTTTACTCTACTGTAGTAGAACACAATCACCATCCCTACAGTCAGTCAATCTACACTACAGAGATACATTGTCCATATCGTTTACTCTACTGTAGTAGAACACAATCACCATCCCTACAGTCAGTCAATCTACACTACAGAGATACATTGTCCATATCGTTTACTCTACTGTAGTAGAACACAATCACCATCCCTACAGTCAGTCAATCTACACTACAGAGATACATTGTCCATATCGTTAACTCTACTGTAGTAGAACACAATCACCATCCCTACAGTCAATCAATCTACACTACAGAGATACATTGTCCATATCGTTTACTCTACTGAAGTAGAACACAATCACCATCCCTACAGTCAGTCTATCTACACTACAGAGATACATTGTCCATATCGTTTACTCTACTGTAGTAGAACACAATCACCATCCCTACAGTCAGTCTATCAGTCTATCTACACTACAGAGATTATTATATAGATATAATGTCCATATGAACACTATAGATATAATGTCCATATCTACACGACAGATATAATGTCCATATCTACACTACAGATATAATGTCCATATCTACACTACAGATATAATGTACATATCTACACTACAGATATAATGTCCATATCTACACTACAGATATAATGTCCATATCTACTCTATAGATATTATTATATAGATATAATGTCCATATCTACACTATAGATATAATGTTCCTATCTACACTATAGATATAATGTCCATATCAACACTATAGATATAATGTCCATATCTACACTATAGATATAATGTCCATATCTACACTACATATATAATGTCCATATCAACACTATAGATATAATGTCCATATCTACACTATAGATATAATGTCCATATCTACACTACAGATATAATGTCCATATCTACACTACAGATGTAATGTCCATATCTACACTACAGATATAATGTACATATCTACACTACAGATAATGTCCATATCTACACGATAGATATTATTATATAGATATAATGTCCATATCTACACTACAGATATAATGTCCATATCTACACTATAGATATTATTATATAGATATAATGTCCATATCTACACTATAGATATAATGTCCATATCTACACTACAGATATAATGTACATATCTACACTACAGATATAATGTCCATATCTACACTACAGATATAATGTCCATATCTACTCTATAGATATTATTATATAGATATAATGTCCATATCTACACTATAGATATAATGTCCATATCTACACTATAGATATTATTATATAGATATAATGTCCATATCTACACTATAGATATAATGTCCATATCTACACTACAGATATAATGTCCATATCTACACTACAGATATAATGTCCATATCAACACTATAGATATAATGTCCATATCTACACTACATATATAATGTCCATATCTACACTATAGATATTATTATATAGATATAATGTCCATATCAACACTATAGATATTATTATATAGATATAATGTCCATATCTACACTATAGATATAATGTCCATATCTACACTACAGATATAATGTACATATCTACACTACAGATATAATGTCCATATCTACACTACAGATATAATGTCCAAATCTACTCTATAGATATTATTATATAGATATAATGTCCATATCTACACTATAGATATAATGTCCATATCTACACTACAGATATAATGTACATATCTACACTACAGATATAATGTCCATATCTACACTACAGATATAATGTCCATATCTACTCTATAGATATTATTATATAGATATAATGTCCATATCTACACTACAGATATAATGTCCATATCAACACTATAGATATAATGTCCATATCTACACTACATATATAATGTCCATATCTACACTATAGATATTATTATATAGATATAATGTCCATATCAACACTACAGATATAATGTCCATATCAACACTATAGATATTATTATATAGATATAATGTCCATATCTACACTACAGATATAATGTCCATATCTACACTACAGATATAATGTCCATATCAACACTATAGATATAATGTCCATATCTACACTACAGATATAATGTCCATATCTACACTACAGATATTATTATATAGATATAATGTCCATATCTACACTACAGATATAATGTCCATATCTACACTACAGATATAATGTCCATATCTACACTACAGATATAATGTCCATATCTACACTATAGATATTATTATATAGATTTAATGTCCATATCTACACTACAGATATAATGTCCATATCTACACTACAGATATAATGTCCATATCTACACTATAGATATAATGTCCATATCTACACTACAGATATAATGTACATATCTACACTACAGATATAATGTCCATATCTACACTACAGATATAATGTCCATATCTACTCTATAGATATTATTATATAGATATAATGTCCATATCTACACTATAGATATAATGTTCATATCTACACTATAGATATAATGTCCATATCTACACTACATATATAATGTCCATATCAACACTATAGATATAATGTCCATATCTACACTATAGATATAATGTCCATATCTACACTACAGATATAATGTCCATATCTACACTACAGATATAATGTCCATATCTACACTACAGATATAATGTACATATCTACACTACAGATATAATGTCCATATCTACACTATAGATATTATGTCCATATCTACACTACAGATATAATGTACATATCTACACTACAGATATAATGTCCATATCTACACTACAGATATAATGTCCATATCTACTCTATAGATATTATTATATAGATATAATGTCCATATCTACACTACAGATATAATGTCCATATCAACACTATAGATACAATGTCCATATCTACACTTCAGATAATGTCCATATCTACACTATAGATATTATTATATAGATATAATGTCCATATCTACACTACATATATAATGTCCATATCTACACTACAGATATAATGTCCATATCTACTCTATAGATATTATTATATAGATATAATGTCCATATCTACACTATAGATATAATGTCCATATCTACACTACAGATATAATGTACATATCTACACTACAGATATAATGTCCATATCTACACTACAGATATAATGTCCATATCAACACTATAGATATAATGTCCATATCTACACTACAGATATTATTATATAGATATAATGGCCATATCTACACTACAGATATAATGTCCATATCTACACTAAAGATATAATGTCCATATCTACACTACAGATATAATGTCCATATCTACACTATAGATATAATGTCCATATCTACACTACAGATATTATTATATAGATATAATGTCCATATCTACACTACAGATACAATGTCCATATCTACACTACAGATATAATGTCCATATCTACACTACAGATATAATGTCCATATCTACACTACAGATATAATGTCCATATCTACACTACAGATATAATGTCCATATCTACACTATAGATATAATGTCCATATCAACACTATAGATATAATGTCCATATCTACACTATAGATATTATTATATCGATATAATGTCCATATCTACATTATAGATATTATTATATCGATATAATGTCCATATCTACACTATAGATATAATGTCCATATCAACACTATAGATATAATGTCCATATCTACACTATAGATATTATTATATCGATATAATGTCCATATCTACATTATAGATATTATTATATCGATATAATGTCCATATCTACACTACAGAGATTATTATATAGATATATTGTCCATATCTACACTACAGATATAATGTCCATATCTACACTACAGATATTATTATATAGATATAATGTCCATATCTACACTATAGATATAATGTCCATATCTACACTATAGATATAATGTCCATATCTACACTACAGATATAATGTCCATATCTACACTATAGATATAATGTCCATATCTACACTACAGATATAATGTCCATATCTACACTACAGATATTATTATATAGATATAATGTCCATATCTACACTATAGATATAATGTCCATATCTACACTATAGATATAATGTCCATATCTACACTATAGATATAATGTCCATATCTACACTACAGATATAATGTCCATATCTACACTACAGATATAATGTCCATATCTACACTATAGATATAATGTCCATATCTACACTACAGATATAATGTCCATATCTACACTACAGATATAATGTCCATATCTACACTACAGATATAATGTCCATATCTACACTACAGATATAATGTCCATATCTACACTATAGATATAATGTCCATATCTACACTATAGATATAATGTCCATATCTACACTACAGATATAATGTCCATATCTACACTATAGATATAATGTACATATCTACACTATAGATATAATGTCCATATCTACACTATAGATATAATGTCCATATCTACACTATAGATATAATGTCCATATCAACACTACAGATATAATGTCCATATCTACACTATAGATATAATGTCCATATCTACACTACAGATATTATTATATAGATATAATGTCCATATCTACACTATAGATATAATGTCCATATCTACACTACAGATATAATGTCCATATCTACACTATAGATATAATGTCCATATCTACACTATAGATATAATGTACATATCAACACTATAGATATAATGTCCATATCTACACTATAGATATAATGTCCATATCTACACTAAAGATATAATGTCCATATCTACACTACAGATATAATGTCCATATCTACACTATAGATATAATGTCCATATCTACACTACAGATATTATTATATAGATATAATGTCCATATCTACACTACAGATATAATGTCCATATCTACACTACAGATATAATGTCCATATCTACACTATAGATATAATGTCCATATCTACACTATAGATATAATGTCCATATCTACACTACAGATATAATGTCCATATCTACACTATAGATATAATGTCCATATCTACACTATAGATATAATGTCCATATCTACACTACAGATATAATGTCCATATCTACACTACAGATATAATGTCCATATCTACACTATAGATATAATGTCCATATCTACACTATAGATATAATGTCCATATCTACACTATAGATATAATGTCCATATCTACACTATAGATATAATGTCCATATCTACACTATAGATATAATGTCCATATCTACACTACAGATGTTCTTCTACAGATATAATCACTACGTCAGCCTCCTTATGTCCTCACTGTGATTGTTCTCTGTTCTGGGGCGTCATGTGATGAGGCAGCATAAATGTGGTCATTCACCTTCAGACCACATGATGTTTCCCTGCTCTGCTCTGTTCTGCACCTCAGGACACACAAACACACTGACACCCACAGCAGTATGACGGTATAACTGTGTCCCTATATGGTCCAATATGTAGAGACATGTTTCTGTGGAGTCTCTAGATGTCCAGAAGTATGTCCACATGGTCCTATTAGTGTGTAAACCCTTGTGACTGAGCCTTGGCCAGGTATGCCCACTACAATAGCCTGGTTCTGGTGCCAAGCTGGTTCTGCTCTCTTGCCCAATACACATGGAACAGTCATGTTTGACTTTACAGTGACATTAGTGATGTTGAAAGCCATGGAGTTGGCAAGATCAAGAGCAGATCTGGGACCAGGCTAGTCAGTCTACTGCTGCAATACAAACATATCTGGGACCAGGCTAGTCAGTCTACTGCTGCAATACAAACAGATCTGGGACCAGGCCAGTCAGTCTACTGCTGCAATACAAACAGATCTGGGACCAGGCCAGTCAGTCTACTGCTGCAATACAAACAGATCTGGGACCAGGCCAGTCAGTCTACTGCTGCAATACAAACAGATCTGGGACCAGGCCAGTCAGTCTACTGCTGCAATACAAACAGATCTGGGACCAGGCCAGTCAGTCTACTGCTGCAATACAAACAGATCTGGGACCAGGCCAGTCAGTCTACTGCTGCAATACAAACAGATCTGGGACCAGGCTAGTCAGTCTACTGCTGCAATACAACCAGATCTGGGACCAGGCCAGTCAGTCTACTGCTGCAATACAAACAGATCTGGGACCAGGCCAGTCAGTCTACTGCTGCAATACAAACAGATCTGGGACCAGGCCAGTCAGTCTACTGCTGCAATACAAACAGATCTGGGACCAGGCCAGTCAGTCTACTGCTGCAATACAAACAGATCTGGGACCAGGCCAGTCAGTCTACTGCTGCAATACAAACAGATCTGGGACCAGGCCAGTCAGTCTACTGCTGCAATACAAACAGATCTGGGACCAGGCTAGTCAGTCTACTGCTGCAATACAAACTGATCTGGGACCAGGCCAGTCAGTCTACTGCTGCAATACAAACTGATCTGGGACCAGGCTAGTCAGTCTACTGCTGCAATACAAACAGATCTGGGACCAGGCCAGTCAGTCTACTGCTGCAATACTAATAAAGTTATTGGTGTAAACTTCACAGAGAGCTTATGGTTCATGGTTTCTGGTACAGTAGGTCACATGAGCTGTGTTTGACACACATACCACCCTCTCTTCAAAGTTCCCCTCCTGTCACATAGTTTGGTAAATTGAATTCCATTTTGCCATTTGAAGATAAGTTAGGGCTCGATCCAATCAGATCCGCGTTAGCCAACATCCGCATAGGGGTTGTTTTGATGGTCTCTGAGGTGGAGGAAACTGCTTTAGACCTGTCAAATCCACAAGTGGCTCCCAGCTTTATACCTAAAGCATCCTTACTGACTGACTCCATTGTCCCCATGGGGACATGTTGTTGCAGTGTCATGTACATGTTTAATGTTTAAATACAAAAAAAAATGGACAAATACAACTTTCATAACAGTTACATACTAATAAAAACATTTTTTTAAAGACGAGCCTGCTGGCCTTACTCAGTCGATAGGAACATTAGCCTGCTGTCCTTACTGAGTCTATAGGAACATTAGCCTGCTGGCCTTACTGAGTCTATAGGAACATTAGCCTGCTGGTCTTACTGAGTCTATAGGAACATTAGCCTGCTGGCCTTACTGAGTCTATAGGAACATTAGACTGCTGGTCTTACTGAGTCTATAGGAACATTAGCCTGCTGGTCTTACTGAGTCTATAGGAACATTAGCCTGCTGGTCTTACTGAGTCTATAGGAACATTAGCCTGCTGGCCTTACTGAGTCGATAGGAACATTAGCCTGCTGGTCTTACTGAGTCGATAGGAACATTAGCCTGCTGGCCTTACTGAGTCTATAGGAACATTAGCCTGCTGGCCTTACTGGGTCTATAGGAACATTAGCCTGCTGGTCTTACTGAGTCTATAGGAACATTAGCCTGCTGGCCTTACTGAGTCGATAGGAACATTAGCCTGCTGGCCTTACTGAGTCTATAGGAACATTAGCCTGCTGGCCTTACTGAGTCTATAGGAACATTAGCCTGCTGGCCTTACTGGGTCTATAGGAACATTAGCCTGCTGGTCTTACTGAGTCTATAGGAACATTAGCCTGCTGGCCTTACTGAGTCGATAGGAACATTAGCCTGCTGGCCTTACTGAGTCGATAGGAACATTAGCCTGCTGGTCTTACTGAGTCGATAGGAACATTAGCCTGCTGGTCTTACTGGGTGGATAGGAACATTAGCCTGCTGGCCTTACTGAGTCTATAGGAACATTAGCCTGCTGGCCTTACTGGGTCTATAGGAACATTAGCCTGCTGGCCTTACTGAGTCTATAGGAACATTAGCCTGCTGGTCTTACTGGGTGGATAGGAACATTAGCCTGCTGGTCTTACTGGGTCTATAGGAACATTAGCCTGCTGGCCTTACTGAGTCTATAGGAACATTAGCCTGCTGGCCTTACTGAGTCTATAGGAACATTAGCCTGCTGGCCTTACTGAGTCTATAGGAACATTAGCCTGCTGGTCTTACTGAGTCTATAGGAACATTAGCCTGCTGGCCTTACTGAGTCGATAGGAACATTAGCCTGCTGGTCTTACTGAGTCTATAGGAACATTAGCCTGCTGGTCTTACTGAGTCGATAGGAACATTAGCCTGCTGGTCTTACTGGGTCTATAGAAACATTAGCCTGCTGGTCTTACTGGGTCTATAGGAACATTAGCCTGCTGGTCTTACTGAGTCTATAGGAACATTAGCCTGCTGGCCTTACTGAGTCGATAGGAACATTAGCCTGCTGGCCTTACTGAGTCTATAGGAACATTAGCCTGCAGGCCTTACTGAGTCGATAGGAACATTAGCCTGCTGGCCTTACTGAGTCTATAGGAAGATTAGCCCGAGCTATATAGGAGGGATATCACACCTGGCACAAATTATTGTCTAGTTGTGCTTTTCCTGCTGAGGGGTGTCCTATACCTGCACCCAGAGGGGAGTAGTTCAAAGTCCGGGTACAGAGGGTGGCTTGGGTCTAAAATTATTTTGTGAGCCTTGCTGAGGGCCCTGACCTTAAAGATCTCATCCAGGCCTGACTGTTTGACTCCCAGTACCTTGGGGAGGGCAGTGACCTTAAAGATCTCATCCAGGCCTGACTGTTTGACTCCCAGTACCTTGGGGAGGGACCTGACCTTAAAGATCTCATCCAGGCCTGACTGTTTGACTCCCAGTACCTTGCTGAGGGCCCTGACCTTAAAGATCTCATCCAGGCCTGACTGTTTGACTCCAAGTACCTTGGGGAGGGCCCTGACCTTAAAGATCTCATCCAGGCCTGTCTGTTTGACTCCAAGTACCTTGGGGAGGGTCCTGACCTTAAAGATCCCATCAGGCCTGACTGTTTGACTCCCAGTACCTTGGGGAGGGCAGTGACCTTAAAGATCTCATCCAGGCCTGACTGTTTGACTCCCAGTACCTTGGGGAGGGACCTGACCTTAAAGATCTCATCCAGGCCTGACTGTTTGACTCCCAGTACCTTGCTGAGGGCCCTGACCTTAAAGATCTCATCCAGGCCTGACTGTTTGACTCCAAGTACCTTGGGGAGGGCCCTGACCTTAAAGATCTCATCCAGGCCTGTCTGTTTGACTCCAAGTACCTTGGGGAGGGCCCTGACCTTAAAGATCTCATCCAGGCCTGACTGTTTGACTCCCAGTACCTTGGGGAGGGCCCTGACCTTAAAGATCTCATCCAGGCCTGACTGTTTGACTCCAAGTACCTTGGGGAGGGCCCTGACCTTAAAGGTCTCATCCAGGCCTGTCTGTCTGACTCCTAGTACCTTGGGGAGGGCCCTGACCTTAAAGATCTCATCCAGGCCTGACTGTTTGACTCCAAGTACCTTGGGGAGGGCCCTGACCTTAAAGATCTCATCCAGGCCTGACTGTTTGACTCCAAGTACCTTGGGGAGGGCCCTGACCTTAAAGATCTCATCCAGGCCTGTCTGTTGGATTCCCAATACCTTGGGGAGGGCCATGACCTGAAAGATCTCATCCAGGCCTGTCTGTTTGACAGTGGAATTGCCAAACCAACAAACAATACAAAAAGTTAAAATACTCTCAATGAAAGATTTGTAAAACACCATCAGTATAGTAGTCTACATTAAAATATTCCAGCTTTTTGAGAAAGTACAGTCTCTGTTGGCTCTTTTTGTAGATCAGGTCTGTACATTTACTCCACTGAAGCTTATTGTCCAAGAGGACAGGCAGGTATTTGTATTCCTATACAATCTCTGTTCTGACCTCTGATAGATGTTGCAGAGGCAGGTGTTGTACACTTCCTGAGGTCTATGCACATCTCTTTGGTCTTGTTGGTATTGAGGACCAAGTGTGATTCCTCACACCACTATACAAAGTCATCTAGGACCGGGTCATGATGTTCCATGTCATCATGCAACAGGCTGATCAAGGCAGTGTCATCAGCGAACTTAATGAGGTGTCGGTCAGGATGGTAACGAGTACAACTATTAGTGTACAAGATGTACAGGAGTGGAGACAAAACACATCCCTGAGGAGAGACTGTGTTGGTGGTGGAGTGGGGACAAAACACATCCCTGAGGAGAGACTGTGTTGGTGGTGGAGTGGGGACACAACACATCCCTGAGGAGAGACTGTGTTGGTGGTGGAGTGGAGACAAAACACATCCCTGAGGAGAGACTGTGTTGGTGGTGGAGTGGAGACAAAACACATCCCTGAGGAGAGACTGTGTTGGTGGTGGAGTGGAGACAGACACATTCCTTAGGAGAGACTGTGGTGGAGTGGAGACAAAACATATCCCTGAGGAGAGACTGTGTTGGTGGTGGAGTGGGGACACAACACATCCCTGAGGAGAGACTGTGTTGGTGGTGGAGTGGAGACAAAACACATCCCTGTGTTGGTGGTGGAGTGGAGACAAAACACATCCCCGAGGAGAGACTGTGTTGGTGGTGGAGTGGAGACAAAACACATCCCTGTGTTGGTGGTGGAGTGGAGACAAAACACATCCCCGAGGAGAGACTGTGTTGGTGGTGGAGTGGAGACAAAACACATCCCTGTGTTGGTGGTGGAGTGGAGACAAAACACATCCCTGTGTTGGTGGTGGAGTGGAGACAAAACACATCCCTGAGGAGAGACTGTGTTGGTGGTGGAGTGGAGACAAAACACATCCCTGTGTTGGTGGTGGAGTGGAGACACAACACATCCCTGGGCAGAGACTGTGTTGGTGGTGGAGTGGAGACAAAACACATCCCTGAGGAGAGACTGTGTTGGTGGTGGAGTGGAGACAAAACACATCCCTGAGGAGAGACTGTGTTGGTGGTGGAGTGGAGACAAAACACATCCCTGAGGAGAGACTGTGTTGGTGGTGGAGTGGAGACAAAACACATCCCTGAGTAGAGACTGTGTTGGTGGTGGAGTGGGGACACAACACATCCCTGAGGAGAGACTGTGTTGGTGGTGGAGTGGAGACAAAACACATCCCTGAGGAGAGACTGTGTTGGTGGTGGAGTGGAGACAAAACACATCCCTGAGGAGAGACTGTGTTGGTGGTGGAGTGGAGACAGACACATTCCTTAGGAGAGACTGTGGTGGAGTGGAGACAAAACACATCCCTGAGGAGAGACTGTGTTGGTGGTGGAGTGGGGACACAACACATCCCTGAGGAGAGACTGTGTTGGTGGTGGAGTGGAGACAAAACACATCCCTGTGTTGGTGGTGGAGTGGAGACAAAACACATCCCCGAGGAGAGACTGTGTTGGTGGTGGAGTGGAGACAAAACACATCCCTGTGTTGGTGGTGGAGTGGAGACAAAACACATCCCCGAGGAGAGACTGTGTTGGTGGTGGAGTGGAGACAAAACACATCCCTGTGTTGGTGGTGGAGTGGAGACAAAACACATCCCCGAGGAGAGACTGTGTTGGTGGTGGAGTGGAGACAAAACACATCCCTGTGTTGGTGGTGGAGTGGAGACAAAACACATCCCTGTGTTGGTGGTGGAGTGGAGACACAACACATCCCTGAGCAGAGACTGTGTTGGTGGTGGAGTGGAGACAAAACACATCCCTGAGGAGAGACTGTGTTGGTGGTGGAGTGGAGACAAAACACATCCCTGAGGAGAGACTGTGTTGGTGGTGGAGTGGAGACAAAACACATCCCTGAGGAGAGACTGTGTTGGTGGTGGAGTGGAGACAAAACACATCCCTGAGGAGAACCTGTGTTGGTGGTGGAGTTGAGACAAAACACATCCCTGAGGAGAGACTGTGTTGGTGGTGGAGTTGAGACAAAACACATCCCTGAGGAGAGACTGTGTTGGTGGTGGAGTGGAGACAAAACACATCCCTGAGGAGAACCTGTGTTGGTGGTGGAGTTGAGACAAAACACATCCCTGAGGAGAGACTGTGTTGGTGGTGGAGTGGAGACACAACACATCCCTGAGGAGAACCTGTGTTGGTGGTGGAGTGGAGACAAAACACATCCCTGAGGAGAACCTGTGTTGGTGGTGGAGTTGAGACAAAACACATCCCTGAGGAGAGACTGTGTTGGTGGTGGAGTGGAGACAAAACACATCCCTGAGGAGAACCTGTGTTGGTGGTGGAGTTGAGACAAAACACATCCCTGAGGAGAGACTGTGTTGGTGGTGGAGTGGAGACAAAACACATCCCTGAGGAGAGACTGTGTTGGTGGTGGAGTGGAGACAAAACACATCCCTGAGGAGAGACTGTGTTGGTGGTGGAGTGGGGACAAACACATCCCTGAGGAGAGACTGTGTTGGTGGTGGAGTGGAGACAAAAACACATCCCTGTGGAGAGCCTGTGGTATTGTCGACACATGGGGACCTAAAGCAGACATTGCCATTGAATGTCCTCTCAGAAATCCCATGCAGCCTTGTTTTCAAGTGCAACACTGGAATGTGATGTAATCTACACCTCCATTAGGATCACAGACATTCTCATTATTACATCAGAATGTGATGTAATCTACACCTCCATTAGGATCACAGACATCCTCATTATTACATCAGAATGTGATGTAATCTACACCTCCATTAGGATGATAGATGTCATCATTATTACATTAGAATGTGATGTAATCTACACCTCCATTAGGATGATAGACATCCTCATTATTACATCAGAATGTGATGTAATCTACACCTCCATTAGGATGATAGATACCCTCATTATTACATCAGAATGTGATGTAATCTACACCTCCATTAGGATCACAGACATCCTCATTATTACATCAGAATGTGATGTAATCTACACCTCCATTAGGATGATAGACGTCCTCATTATTACATCAGAATGTGATGTAATCTACACCTCCATTAGGATGATAGACATCCTCATTATTACATCAGAATGTGATGTAATCTACACCTCCATTAGGATGATAGATATCCTCATTATTACATCAGAATGTGATGTAATCTACACCTCCATTAGGATGATAGACGTCCTCATTATTACATCAGAATGTGATGTAATCTACACCTCCATTAGGATGATAGACGTCCTCATTATTACATCAGAATGTGATGTAATCTACACCTCCATTAGGATGATAGACGTCCTCATTATTACATCAGAATGTGATGTAATCTACACCTCCATTAGGATCACAGACATCCTCATTATTACATCAGAATGTGATGTAATCTACACCTCCATTAGGATGATAGACATCCTCATTATTACATCAGAATGTGATGTAATCTACACCTCCATTAGGATGATAGACGTCCTCATTATTACATTAGAATGTGATGTAATCTACACCTCCATTAGGATGATAGACGTCCTCATTATTACATCAGAATGTGATGTAATCTACACCTCCACCACCTCAGAAACCTGGCCGGGTGGTGCCAGAATAACAACCTATCCCTCAACGTAACCAAGACTAAGGAGATGATTGTGGACTACAGGAAAAGGAGGAGCGAGCACGTCCCCATTCTCATCGACGGGGCTGTAGTGGAGCAGGTCGAGAGCTTCAATTTCCTTGGTATCACATCAACAACAAACTAGAACGGTCCAAACACACCAATACAGTCGTGAAGAGGGCACGACAAAGCCTATTCCCCCTCAGGAAACTAAAAAGATTTGGCATGGGTCCTGAGATCCTCAAAAGGTTCTACAGCTGCAACATCAAGAGCATCCTGACTGGTTTCATCACTGCCTGGTACGGCAATTGCTCGGTGTCCGACCGCAAAGCACTTCAGAGGGTAGTGCGTACGGCCCAGTACATCACTGGGGCAAAGCTGCCTGCCATCCAGGACCTCTACACCAGGCGGTGTTAGAGGAAGGCCCTAAAAATTGTCAAAGACCCCAGTCGCCCCAGTCATAGACTGTTCTCTCTGCTACCGCATGGCAAGCGTTACCGGAGTGGCAAGTCTAGGTCCAAAAGGCTTCTAAACAGCTTCTACCCCCAAGCCATAAGACTCCTGAACAGGTAATCAAATGGCTACCCGGACTATTTGCATTGTGTGTCCCCCTCAACCCATCTTTTACACTGCTTCTACTCTCTGTTCATCATATATGCATAATCACTTTAACCATACCTACATGTACATACTACCTCAATCAGCCTGACTAACAGGTGTCTGTATATAGCATTGCTACTCTTATTTTCAAATGTCTTTTCACTGTTGTTTTATTCCTTACTTACCCCCCCACACACACACACACACACACACACACGCACACGCACACGCACACGCACACGCGCACACGCACACGCACACGCACAAACACACCTTTTTTGGCACTATTGGTTAGAGCCTGTGAGTAACCAGTGCTCCAGTGTAAGTAAGCATTTCACTGTTGTATTCGGGGCACGTGACAAATACACTGAGATTTGATTTGATTAGGATCATAGACAGCATCATCATTTCCTTTCAGGACTTTTCCATTGAGCGTAATTATTTATATTTATAAACTGGGTGGTTCAAGCCCTGAATGCTGATTGGCTGAAAGCCGTGGTATATTACACCATATACCATTGGTATAACGTACTATTTACTGGTCTAATTATGCTGGTTACCAGTTTATAACAGCAACAAGGCCCCTCAGGGGGTTGTGGTAAATGGCCAGTATACCGCGGCTAAGGGCTGTATCCAGGGACTCCGCATTGGGTTATGTTGACCACATACCACGCGTCATCGGCTTTACCGCTTAAATAGCCTGCCTACACTTTCTAACGCGTGTGGGAGGGGTGTGGGCGTGTGGCTTGATCCCAAGAGCAGCTGCTAACCAATTGGATAACTCCAACCTCAACACCACCAAAATATCCCTATGCCAGTGTTTACTATCGCTTGTTAACTCTTGATCTGATTGAATCTAGACCTTCAATATTTTGTGTGGAATTGATACTTGTTATTGAAATTTCACATGTAAATCTAATTATTTTTCAACACAGACTCTCACAGAGATTGGAAGTGACCATTTGAGGAGAGCATGATACGTTGACTATGACGTGGTGTGGGCTACAGTAATGTGGACATGGTGTGGTAGCCGTGGCCTACCAGCTCCTGGCTCTGTGGTGAGGTTACTGTAGCACAGAGCCAGGCTGTGCAGTGTAGCCTATGCGGTGGCCATTTTCTGCCCTGTTGAACCACTCATCTTAATTCCCAGTGCTCCTAAAATCAGATGCGCTCTGCATCAAAGCCAGTACTTGACAGATGCGGTATAGGTCTGTAGTCTGAATAGTAGTAGAATCCCTACAGCGCTGTGCCAGACACAGGACCACCCCGACGCTGCGGTGGAGGCCCGGTCAGACCGAGTAAACTACCAGGGAACCGCTTCTCTCTCCCTTATGAACACATCACCACCACCCGAGGCAGGGCAATAGCCAATCCCATCTATTCCTCAGATCTGCGGAATTATCCATTTCAGGGATTGTCTGCTCTTTCTGTCTGTGTTGAGGGCAACCTACCGGCACACCAAAGGGAAACCGATGGGGAAAATAAAGCATCATTTTAAGGGTTCTGGGGCCGTAATTTAACATTCCACATTATAACATTCAAATAACTCCTTCATTGCGCATCACGCAGCCGCAAATGTTTCCCGGGACAGGGTGCCCGTTGGCTCAAATTATAATGTTCACTTTCTCCTGCACAAAGACTGTTGAGCTGACAGACACGCTGACAGATTGACAGGCTGAACGCATTATGCTTTATTGTTTCAGTTGTAGAGCCATACTGACTTTATTTCCCCTCTGAGGGCGTCAGGGAAGTTGGATGTTTGATTTCGTTCATTTAAAGCGCGACCAGGAATTCCACAACATATCCACTCTATGTACAGTAGTCTACTTCACATTCTTCCGTTGAACATGATATATAATGTGTGTATGGCAGGCTACGTGTTAGAATAGCTGAGACGCAGACCAGCCCTGTCTATTGTCTACCTGAGGTATAGAAGGAGTGTATTCCGGGGAGGTAAGGAGTGAATTTGCCCGTACTGGTTTTCTGTTCGCCCCCGGGGCAGCGCTCAGCGCATAGCGTTACACATTCCGACTGGATCTACCCATATGATGGACTTCCTTTTCGGAGCCTCAAAACACATTCTACACAATACTGGGCTATTATTCAACTGTCTTATTGAAGGAAATATATCATTTCTAATTCAATCCCTTCCATGTATCCAAACCATACGTTTAGATGTGGTTTTAGAACAGTTTTACAACAGTACAACCTGCACTATATCAGCTGCAACGGTAGCTACCAACTTCACAACAGATCAGGTTGATATATTTCACTCTTTCGTTGTTTTCCTCGTTTTCATTCCACTTTCTCCTTGAAACACGCCGCTTTGTCTGTCACTCAAAACACGGTCGTGTCACAGCGACTGAGTTACAAATCAAAACAACATCAGTTGAGCCAGTAAAGTTGTTTTGTAAACGTGTCTTACCGTAATAAAGGTAACCATAGCATCGGTGTGTAAATATCCAGCAGAGCCGACATGGAGGTGCTGATATATACAGATTCCTTTTCGAAACTTCCCACTTTAAAGCGCACCGCCTATGCGTGCTACTACAGTCCTTCTTTCGCGAAGAGAGTAGTGCCCTCTCTCTCTCTCTCTCTCTCTCTCTCTCTCTCTCTCTCTCTCTCTCTCTCTCTCTGTGTCTCCCTCTCACTCTCTCTCTTTCTCTCTCTGTGTGTGTCTCTCTATCTCTCTGTCTCTCTCTCTCTGGTTGCATTCGTAATCTGCAGCTCTGACGGACAGATGGCTGCTGGCGTATGTGCTTTAGAGAGGCAGACGCCTGCCCGTCGGAGCTATGGACATCGACTAGGACAGATACCAAATCAAATCAAATTTTATTTGTCACATACACATGGTTAGCAGATGTTAATGCGAGTGTAGCGAAATGCTTGTGCTTCTAGTTCCGACAATGCAGTAATAACCAACAAGTAATCTAACTAACAATTCCTAAACTACTGTCTTATACACAGTGTAAGGGGATAAAGAATATGTACATAAGGATATATGAATGAGTGATGGTACAGAGCAGCATAGGCAAGATACAGTAGATGGTATCGAGTACAGTATATACATGTGAGATGAGTATGTAAACAAAGTGGCATAGTTAAAGTGGCTAGTGATACATGTATTACATAAAGATGCAGTAGATGATATAGAGTACAGTATATACGTATGCATATGAGATGAATAATGTAGGGTATGTAACATTATATAAGGTAGCATTGTTTAAAGTGGCTAGTGATATATTTACATCATTTCCCATCAATTCCCATTATTAAAGTGGCTGGAGTTGAGTCAGTGTCAGTGTGTTGGCAGCAGCCACTCAATGTTAGTGGTGGCTGTTTAACAGTCTGATGGCCTTGAGATAGAAGCTGTTTTTCAGTCTCTCGGTCCCAGCTTTGATGCACCTGTACTGACCTCGCCTTCTGGATGATAGCGGGGTGAACAGGCAGTGGCTCGGGTGGGTGTTGTCCTTGATGATCTTTATGGCCTTCCTGTAACATCGGGTGGTGTAGGTGTCCTGGAGGGCAGGTAGTTTGCCCCCGGTGATACGTTGTGCAGACCTCACTACCCTCTGGAGAGCCTTACGGTTGTGGGCGGAGCAGTTGCCGTACCAGGCTGTGATACAGCCCGCCAGGATGCTCTCGATTGTGCATCTGTAGAAGTTTGTGAGTGTTTTTGGTGACAAGGCAAATTTCTTCAACCACTTGAGGTTGAAGAGGCGCTGCTGCGCCTTCTTCACGATGCTGTCTGTGTGAGTGGACCAATTTAGTTTGTCTGTGATGTGTATGCCGAGGAACTTAAAACTTACTACCCTCTCCACTACTGTTCCATCGATGTGGATAGGGGGTGTTCCCTCTGCTGTTTCCTGAAGTCCACAATCATCTCCTTAGTTTTGTTGACTTTGAGTGTGAGGTTATTGTCCTGACACCACACTCCGAGGGCCCTCACCTCCTCCCTGTAGGCCGTCTCGTCGTTGTTGGTAATCAAGCCTACCACTGTTGTGTCGTCCGCAAACTTGATGATTGAGTTGGAGGCGTGCGTTGCCGCGCAGTCGTGGGTGAACAGGGAGTACAGGAGAGGGCTCAGAACGCACCCTTGTGGGGCCCCAGTGTTGAGGATCAGCGGGGTGGAGATGTTGTTGCCTACCCTCACCACCTGGGGGCGGCCCGTCAGGAAGTCCAGTACCCGGTTGCACAAGGCGGGGTCGAGACACAGGGTCTCGAGCTTGATGACGAGCTTGGAGGGTACTATGGTGTTAATAACCTCTTGAAACTCTGGGGGCGCTATTTAATTTTTGGATGAAAAACATTCCCGTTTTAAACAAGATATTTTGTCACAAAAAGATGCTCGACTATGCATATAATTGATAGCTTTGGAAAGAAAACACTCTGAATTTTCCAGAACTGCAAAGATATTCTCTGTGGGTGCCCTAGAACGGGAGCTACAGGCAAAACCAAGATGAAACGGCAACCTGGAAACCAGCAGGATTTTTGAGGCTCCGTTTTCCATTGTCTCCTTATATGGCTGTGAATGCGAGAGGAATGAGCCTGCCCTTTCTGTCATTTCCCCAAGGTGTCTGCAGCATTGTGACGTATTTGTAGGCATATCATTGGAAGATTGACCATAAGAGACTACATTTTCCAGGTGTCCGCCCGGTGTCCTCCGTCGAAATTGGTGCGTCTTTTTCAGCTGCTGGTATTTTTCCATGCGATTCTGAGGGGAAAGCAGGCTTCCACAAACTGCATATCAATGAAGAGATATGTGAAAAAACACCTTGAGGATTGATTCCAAACAACGTTTGCCATGTTTCGGTCGATATTATGGAGTTAATTCGGAAAAAGTTTGACGTTTTGGTGACTGAATTTTCGGTTCGTTTCGGTAGCCAAATGTGATGTACAAAACGGAGCGATTTCTCCTACACAAAGATTCTTTCAGGAAAAACTGAACATTTGCTATGTAACTGAGAGTCTCCTCATTGAAAACATCCGAAGCTCTTCAAAGGTAAATTATTTTATTTATTTGGTTATCTGGTTTTTGTGAAAATGTTGCGTGCTAAATGCTACTTAAAATGCTAAGCTAGCTTAGCATACTCTTACACAAATTAGTGATTTGCTATGGTTCAAAAGCATATTTTGAAAATCTGAGATGACAGTGTTGTTAAGAAAAGGCTAAGCTTGAGAGCAGGCGCATTATTTTCATTTTATTTGCGATTTTCAGAAATCGTTAACGTTGTGTTATGCTAATGAGCCTGAGGCTTTATTCACGATCCCGGATCCGGGATGGGGAGTATCAAGAGGATTTATATGCCGAGCTGTAGTCGATGAACAGCATTCTCACATAGGTATTCCTCTTGTCCAGATGGGTTAGGTGCAGTGTGCAGTGTGGTTGAGATTGTGTCGTCTGTGGACCTATTTGGGCGGTAAGCAAATTGGAGTGGGTCTAGTGTGTCAGGTAGGGTGGAGGTGATATGGTCCTTGACTAGTCTCTCAAAGCACTTCATGATGACGGAAGTGAGTGCTACGGGGCGGTAGTCGTTTAGCTCAGTTACCTTAGCTTTCTTGGGAACAGGAACAATGGTGGCCCTCTTGAAGCATGTGGGAACAGCAGACTGGTATAGGGATTGATTGAATATGTCCGTAAACACACCAGCCAGCTGGGCGCGGCTGGGGATGCCGTCTGGGCCTGCAGCCTTGCGAGGGTTAACACGTTTAAATGTTTTACTCACCTCGGCTGCAGTGAAGGAGAGACCGCATGTTTCCGTTGCAGGCCGTGTCAGTGGCACAGTATTGTCCTCAAAGCGGGCAAAAAAGTTATTCAGTCTGCCTGGGAGCAAGACATCCTCGTCCATGACTGGGCTGGATTTCTTCTTGTAGTCCGTGATTGACTGTAGACCCTGCCACATACCTCTTGTGTCTGAGCCGTTGAATTGAGATTCTACTTTGTCTCTATACTGACGCTTAGCTTGTTTGATAGCCTTACGGAGGGAATATCTGCACTGTTTGTATTCGGTCATGTTACCAGTCACCTTGCTCTGATTAAAAGCAGTGGTTCGCGCTTTCAGTTTCACACGAATGCTGCCATCAATCCACGGTTTCTGGTTAGGGAATGTTTTAATCGTTGCTATGGGAACGACATCTTCAACGCAAGTTCTAATGAACTCGCACACCGAATCAGCGTATTCGTCAATGTTGTTGCCTGACGCAATACGAACATGTCACAGTCCACATGATGGAAGCAGTCTTGGAGTGTGGAATCAGCTTGGTCGGACCAGCGTTGGACAGACCTCAGCGTGGGAGCTTCTTGTTTTAGTTTCTGTCTGTAGGCAGGGATCAGCAAAATGGAGTCGTGGTCAGCTTTTCCGAAAGGTGGGCGGGGCAGGGCCTTATATGCGTCGCGGAAGTTAGAATAACAGTGATCCAAGGTTTTGCCAGCCCTGGTGGCGCAATCAATATGCTGATACATTTTAGGGAGTCTTGTTTTCAGATTAGCCTTGTTAAAATCCCCAGCAACAATGAATGCAGCCTCAGGATGTATGGATTCCAGTTTGCAAAGAGTCAAATAAAGTTTGTTCAGAGCCATCGATGTGTCTGCTTGGGGGGAATATATACGGCTGTGATTATAATCGAAGAGAATTCTCTTGGTAGGTAATGCGGTCTACATTTGATTGTGAGGAATTCTAAATCAGGTGAACATGAGGATTTGAGTTCCTGTATGTTTCTGTGATCACACCACGTCTTGTTAGCCATAAGGCATACGCCCCCACCCCTCTTCTTACCAGAAAGGTGTTTGTTTCTGTCAGCGCGATGTGTGGAGAAACCCGCTGGCTGCACCGACTCCGATAGCGTCTCTCGAGTGAGCCATGTTTCCGTGAAGCACAGAACGTTACAGTCTCTGATGTCCCTCTGGAATGCTACCCTTGCTCGGATTTCATCAACCTTGTTGTCAAGAGACTGGACATTGGCAAGAAGAATGCTAGGAAGTGGGGCACGATGTGCCTGTCTCCGTAGTCTGACCAGAAGACCGCCTCGTTTCCCTCTTTTACAAAGTCGTTTTTTTGGGTCGCCGGCTGGGATCCATTCCGTTGTCCTGGTTGAAAGGCAGAACACAGGATCCGCTTCGTGAAAGTCATATTCTTGGTCGTACTGATGGTGAGTTGACGCTGATCTTATATTCAGTAGTTCTTCTCGACTGTATGTAATGAAACCTAGGATGACCTGGGGTACTAATGTAAGAAATAACACGTAAAAAAACAAAAAACTGCATAGTTTCCTAGGAACGCGACGCGAGGCGGCCATCTCTGTCGGCGCCGGAAGTACAATAGTACCGATAACTAACTCCTGTATATACAGTAAGGCTCCCCCAAACATCCAGGGCTCTCACTATCCCTAACATCCAGGGCTCTCACTATCCCTAACATCCAGGGCTCTCACTAACCCTAACATCCAGGGCTATCACTATCCCTAACATCCAGGGCTCTAACTAACCCTAACATCCAGGGCTATCACTATCCCTAACATCCAGGGCTATCACTATCCCTAACACCCAGGGCTATCACTAACCCTAACATCCGGGGCTATCACTATCCCTAACATCCGGGGCTATCCCTATCCCTAACATCCAGGGCTCTCACTAACCCTAACATCCAGAGCTCTCACTAACCCTAACATCCAGGGCTATCACTATCCCTAACACCCGGGCTATCACTAACCCTAAAATCCGGGGCTATCACTCACCCTAACATCTGGGGCTATCACTAACCCTAACATCCGGGGCTCTCACTAACCCTAACATCCGGGGCTCTCACTAACCCTAACATCTGGTGCTCTCACTATCCCTAACATCCAGGGCTATCACTATCCCTAACATCCAGGGCTCTCAATAACCCTAACATCCAGGGCTATCACTAACCCTAACATCCAGGGCTATCACTAACCCTAACATCCGGGGCTCCACTCGTATCACTCATGTCTCTGCTGGTATCAATCAGGACTCTACTGGTATCTATCATGACTCTACTGGTATCTATCAGGACTCTGCTGGTATCTATCTTGACTCTGCTGGTATCTATCTGGACTCTGCTGGTATCTATCTGGACTCTGCTGGTATCTATCAGGACTCTACTGGTATCTATCAGGACTCTACTGGTATCTATCATGACTCTACTGGTATCTATCAGGACTCTGCTGGTATCTATCTTGACTCTGCTGGTATCTATCAGGACTCTGCTGGTATCTATCATGACTCTACTGGTATCTATCAGGACTCTGCTGGTATCTATCTTGACTCTACTGGTATCTATCTGGACTCTGCTGGTATCTATCTGGACTCTGCTGGTATCTATCAGGACTCTACTGGTATCTATCAGGACTCTGCTGGTATCTATCAGGACTCTGCTGGTATCTATCTGGACTCTGCTGGTATCTATCAGGACTCTACTGGTATCTATCAGGACTCTGCTGGTATCTATCATGACTCTGCTGGTATCTATCATGACTCTGCTGGTATCTATCAGGACTCTACTGGTTATCTATCAGGACTCTACTGGTATCTATCAGGACTCTACTGGTTATCTATCAGGACTCTGCTGGTATCTATCAGGACTCTACTGGTATCTATCAGGACTCTGCTGGTATCTATCAGGACTCTGCTGGTATCTATCTGGACTCTGCTGGTATCTATCTTGACTCTGCTGGTATCTATCAGGACTCTACTGGTATCTATCAGGACTCTGCTGGTATCTATCATGACTCTGCTGGTATCTATCATGATTCTACTGGTTATCTATCAGGACTCTACTGGTTATCTATCAGGACTCTGCTGGTATCTATCAGGACTCTACTGGTATCTATCAGGACTCTGCTGGTATCTATCAGGACTCTGCTGGTATCTATCTGGACTCTGCTGGTATCTATCTTGACTCTGCTGGTATCTATCAGGACTCTACTGGTATCTATCAGGACTCTGCTGGTATCTATCATGACTCTGCTGGTATCTATCATGATTCTACTGGTTATCTACCAGGACTCTGCTGGTATCTATCAGGACTCTGATGGTATCTATCATGACTCTGCTGGTATCTATCAGGACTCTGCTGGTATCTATCAGGACTCTGCTGGTATCTATCAGGACTCTGCTGGTATCTATCATGATTCTACTGGTTATCTATCTGGACTCTGCTGGTATCTATCAGGACTCTGCTGGTATCTATCAGGACTCTGCTGGTATCTATCAGGACTCTGCTGGTATCTATCAGGACTCTGCTGGTATCTATCAGGACTCTGCTGGTATCTATCAGGACTCTGCTGGTATCTATCAGGACTCTGCTGGTATCTATCAGGACTCTGCTGGTATCTATCATGATTCTACTGGTTATCTATCTGGACTCTGCTGGTATCTATCAGGACTCTGCTGGTATCTATCAGGACTCTGCTGGTATCTATCAGGACTCTGCTGGTATCTATCAGGACTCTGCTGGTATCTATCATGACTCTGCTGGTATCGATCATGACTCTACTGGTATCTATCTGGACTCTACTGGTATCTATCAGGACTCTGCTGGTATCTATCAGGACTCTGCTGGTATCTATCAGGACTCTACTGGTATCTATCTGGACTCTGCTGGTATCTATCATGACTCTACTGGTATCTATCATGAATCTGCTGGTATCTATCATGATTCTACTGGTTATCTATCAGGACTCTACTGGTTATCTATCAGGACTCTGCTGGTATCTATCAGGACTCTACTGGTATCTATCAGGACTCTGCTGGTATCTATCAGGACTCTGCTGGTATCTATCAGGACTCTACTGGTATCTATCTTGACTCTGCTGGTATCTATCTGGACTCTGCTGGTATCTATCAGGACTCTACTGGTATCTATCAGGACTCTACTGGTATCTATCATGACTCTGCTGGTATCTATCAGGACTCTACTGGTATCTATCAGGACTCTGCTGGTATCTATCAGGACTCTGCTGGTATCTATCAGGACTCTACTGGTATCTATCAGGACTCTACTGGTATCTATCATGACTCTGCTGGTATCTATCAGGACTCTGCTGGTATCTATCAGGACTCTACTGGTATCTATCAGGACTCTACTGGTATCTATCATGACTCTGCTGGTATCTATCTTGACTCTGCTGGTATCTATCATGACTCTGCTGGTATCTATCAGGACTCTACTGGTATCTATCTTGACTCTGCTGGTATCTATCTGGACTCTGCTGGTATCTATCATGACTCTGCTGGTATCTATCAGGACTCTGCTGGTATCTATCAGGACTCTACTGGTATCTATCTTGACTCTGCTGGTATCTATCTGGACTCTGCTGGTATCTATCAGGACTCTACTGGTATCTATCAGGACTCTGCTGGTATCTATCTGGACTCTGCTGGTATCTATCTGGACTCTGCTGGTATCTATCTGGACTCTGCTGGTATCTATCTGGACTCTGCTGGTATCTATCTGGACTCTACTGGTATAACTACATTCAACATCTCACTTCGAAGACGTGTTGATAAATATATGCTCTAGAGAAGTCCATTCTGCTAGCCCCAACCTTCTCTCCTCTCTTCTCTCACCTCTCCCTCTCTAGCCCCAACCTTCTCTCCTCTCTTCTCTCACCTCTCCCTCTCTCTCTCCAGCCCCAACCTTCTCTCCTCTCTTCTCTCACCTCTCCCTCTCTAGCCCAACCTTCTCTCCTCTCTTCTCTCACCTCTCCCTCTCTCTCTAGCTCCAACCGTCTCTCCTCTCTTCTCTCACCTCTCCCTCTCTCTCTCCAGCCCCAACCTTCTCTCCTCTCTTCTCTCACCTCTCCCTCTCTAGCCCCAACCTTCTCTCCTCTCTTCTCTCACCTCTCCCTCTCTCTCTCCAGCCCCAACCTTCTCTCCTCTCTATTCTCACCTCTCCCTCTCCAGCCCCAACTGAACCCTAACCCTCCCTTCCCACTCTTCTCACCCAGCGAGGAAGAGAGGAAGAGAGGAAGGGAGAGGAGAGAGGAAGGGAGAGGAAGAGAGAGGAGAGAGGAAGGGAGAGGAGAGAGGAAGGGAGAGGAGAGAGGAAGGGGAGAGGAAGGGAGAGGAGAGAGGAAGGGAAAGGAAGGGAGAGGAAGGGAGAGGAGAGAGGAAGGGAGAGGAAGGGAGAGGAGAGACGAAGGGAAAGGAAGGGAGAGGAGAGAGGACGGGAAAGGAAGGGAGAGGAAGGGAAAGGAAGGGAGAGGAGAGAGGAAGGGAAAGGAAGGGAGAGGAGAGAGGAAGGGAGAGGAAGGGAGAGAGAGAGGAAGGGAGAGGGAGAGGAAGGGAAGGGAAAGAAAGGGAGAGGAAGGGAGAGGAGAGAGGAAGGGAGAGGAGAGAGAGGGAGAGGAAGGGAGAGGAGAGAGGAAGGGAGAGGAGAGAGGAAGGGAAAGGAAGGGAGAGGAAGGGAGAGGAGAGAGGAAGGGGGAGGAGAGAGGGGAGAGGAAGGGAGAGGGAAAGGAAGGGAGAGGAAGGGAGAGGAAGGGAGAGGAAGGGAGAGGAGAGAGGAAGGGAAAGGAAGGGAGAGGAGAGAGGAAGGGAGAGGAAGGGAGAGGAGAGAGGAAGGGAGAGGAGAGAGGAAGGGAAAGGAAGGGAGAGGAGAGAGGAAGGGAGAGGAGAGAGAGGGAGAGGAAGGGAGAGGAGAGAGGAAGGGAAAGGAAGGGAGAGGAAGGGAGAGGAAGGAAGGAGAGGAGAGGGAGAGAGGGGAGAGGAAGGGAGAGGAAGGGAGAGGAGAGAGGAAGGGAAAGGAAGGGAGAGGAGAGAGGAAGGGAGAGGAGAGAGAGGGAGAGGAAGGGAGAGGAGAGAGGAAGGGAGAGGAGAGAGGAAGGGAGAGGAGAGAGGAAGTGAAAGGAAGGGAGAGGAGAGAGGAAGGGAAAGGAAGGGAGAGGAAGGGAGAGGAAGGGAGAGGAGAGAGGAAGGGAGAGGAAGGGAGAGGAGAGAGGAAGGGAAAGGAAGGGAGAGGAGAGAGGACGGGAAAGGAAGGGAGAGGAAGGGAGAGGAAGGGAGAGGGAAAGGAAGGGAGAGGAAGGGAGAGGAAGGGAGAGGAGAGAGGAAGGGAGAGGGAAAGGAAGGGAGAGGAAGGGAGAGGAAGGGAGAGGAGAGAGGAAGGGAAAGGAAGGGAGAGGAGAGAGGAAGGGAGAGGAGAGAGGCAGGGAGAGGAGAGAGGAAGGGAAAGGAAGGGAGAGGAAGGGAGAGGAGAGAGGAAGGGGGAGGAGAGATGGGAGAGGAAGGGAGAGGAGAGAGGAAGGGAGAGGAGAGAGGAAGGGAGAGGAAGAGAGAGGAGAGAGGAAGGGAGAGGAGAGAGGAAGGGAGAGGAAGAGAGGAAGAGAGAGGAGAGAGGAAGGGAGAGGAGAGAGGAAGGGAGAGGAGAGAGGAAGGGAAAGGAAGGGAGAGGAGAGGGGAAGGGAGAGGAAGAGAGGTAGGGAGAGGAGAGAGGAAGGGAGAGGAGAGAGGAAGGGAGAGGAGAGAGGAAGGGAGAGGAGAGAGGAAGGGAGAGGAAGGGAGAGGAAGGGAGAGGAGAGAGGAAGGGAGAGGAGAGAGGAAGGGAGAGGAAGGGAGAGGAAGGGAGAGGAGAGAGGAAGGGAAAGGAAGGGAGAGGAAGAGAGGTAGAGAGAGGAAGGGAGAGGAGAGAGGTAGGGAGAGGGGAGGAAGATGGGAAGGAAGAGGCCAGCATGGCCATCGCTCCCTTATAGAGGTCTCATCTTTGTATCTTTACCATAAAGGCATCTGTGACAGCATGAGCAGCACCATTGACTCTGTCTCCATTTTAAAGTAGTCTTTTTTTAATTACATAAAGCTAATATTGGTGATGTATCGCCTCCTGCAGTGCTTGAGTCCTGAACCAAATCTTGTCATTCATTTATTGTTTCAAGTTCAGTTTTCAAATCCAATCGAAGTTTTTATGTTACATGCACAAGTGCAGTGAAATGCCTTTCTTGCTAGCTCTATCATAACCACTAGATGGCTGTGATATAGCTTAAAGCCATTTCCAAATCATAGGCAACCCAATTTGAAGAAGAAAACAATGCTCTGATCATTGACTGATCACTCCCAACCTAAAGGAATCCTCACCCAGTTAACTACTTTAAAATGCTGGAAGCCCTCAAAGCCCTCCATGCTCAAAGGGGTTACAACCATCTACATCCTGTCTCTATCTCTATGGTCTGGACAGCAGCCAGTGGAAAGGCTGGAACATAAGAGACAGAGGTCAGCAAGATTACAGACTGCAGGCCTGAGCAGCGCTTTACCGTAGTACATGAAGTAGAACAGGCCTGAGCAGCGCTCTACCGTAGTACATGTAGTAGAACAGGCCTGAGCAGTGCTCTACCGTAGTACATGTAGTAGAACAGGCCTGAGCAGCGCTCTACCGTAGTACACGTAGTAGAACAGGCCTGAGCAGTGCTCTACCGTAGGACATGTAATATAACAGGCCTGAGCAGAGCTCTACCGTAGTACATGTAGTAGAACAGGCCTGAGCAGCGCTCTACCGTAGTACACGTAGTAGAACAGGCCTGAGCAGCGCTCTACCGTAGTACATGTAGTAGAACAGGTCTGAGCAGTGCTCTACCGTAGTACACGTAGTAGAACAGGCCTGAGCAGTGCTCTACCGTAGTACATGTAGTAGAACAGGCCTGAGCAGCGCTTTACCGTAGTACACGTAGTAGAACAGGCCTGAGCAGCACTCTACCGTAGTACATGTAGTAGAACAGGCCTGAGCAGCGCTCTACCGTAGTACCTGTAGTAGAACAGGTCTGAGCAGTGCTCTACCGTAGTACATGTAGTAGAACAGGTCTGAGCAGTGCTCTACCGTAGTACATGTAGTAGAACAGGCCTGAGCAGTGCTCTACCGTAGTACATGTAGTAGAACAGGTCTGAGCAGTGCTCTACCGTAGTACCTGTAGTAGAACAGGCCTGAGCAGTGCTCTACCGTAGTACATGTAGTAGAACAGGTCTGAGCAGTGCTCTACCGTAGTACATGTAGTAGAACAGGCCTGAGCAGTGCTCTACCGTAGGACATGTAGTAGAACAGGCCTGAGCAGTGCTCTACCGTAGGACATGTAGTAGAACAGGCCTGAGCAGTGCTCTACTGTAGTACATGTAGTAGAACCGGCCTGAGCAGCGCTCTACCGTAGTACATGTAGTAGAACAGGTCTGAGCAGTGCTCTACCGTAGTACATGTAGTAGAACAGGTCTGAGCAGTGCTCAACTGTAGTACATGTAGTAGAACAAGCCTGAGCAGCGCTCTACCGTAGTACATGTAGTAGAACAGGCCTGAGCAGTGCTCTACCGTAGTACATGTAGTAGAACAAGCCTGAGCAGCGCTCTACCGTAGTACATGTAGTAGAACAGGCCTGAGCAGTGCTCTACCGTAGTACATGTAGTAGAACAAGCCTGAGCAGCGCTCTACCGTAGTACACGTAGTAGAACAGGCCTGAGCAGTGCTCTACCGTAGTACATGAAGTAGAACAGGCCTGAGCAGTGCTCTACCGTAGGACATGTAGTAGAACCGGCCTGAGCAGTGCTCTACCGTAGTACATGTAGTAGAACAGGCCTGAACAGTGCTCTACCGTAGGACATGTAGTAGAACAGGCCTGAGCAGTGCTCTACCGTAGTACATGTAGTAGAACAGGCCTGAGCAGTGCTCTACCGTAGGACATGTAGTAGAACAGGCCTGAGCAGTGCTCTACCATAGTACATGTAGTAAACTACTAGTGTTTTACTGTAGTATCCCAGCAAGTGGTAAGAATCCAGCTCATTCATTCACAAGTTACATAACTATTTAAATAAATTGGGGCTTGTTGCACAACAATGCTGTTATATCAACGGTTATAATAATTTTCTCAGCACCATGGACCTGCTGTTTGTTCCCTCAGCACCATGGACCTGCTGTTTGTTCCCTCAGCACCATGGACCTGCTGTTTGTTCCCTCAGCACCATGGACCTGCTGTTTGTTCCCTCAGCACCATGGACCTGCTGTTTGTTCCCTCAGCACCATGGACCTGCTGTTTGTTCCCTCAGCACCATGGACCTGCTGTTTGTTCCCTCAGCACCATGGACCTGCTGTTTGTTCCCTCAGCACCATGGACCTGCTGTTTGTTCCCTCAGCACCATGGACCTGCTGTTTGTTCCCTCAGCACCATGGACCTGCTGTTTGTTCCCTCAGCACCATGGACCTGCTGTTTGTTCCCTCAGCACCATGGACCTGCTGTTTGTTCCCTCAGCACCATGGACCTGCTGTTTGTTCCCTCAGCACCATGGACCTGCTGTTTGTTCCCTCAGCACCATGGACCTGCTGTTTGTTCCCTCAGCACCATGGACCTGCTGTTTGTTCCCTCAGCACCATGGACCTGCTGTTTGTTCCCTCAGCACCATGGACCTGCTGTTTGTTCCCTCAGCACCATGGACCTGCTGTTTGTTCCCTCAGCACCATGGACCTGCTGTTTGTTCCCTCAGCACCATGGACCTGCTGTTTGTTCCCTCAGCACCATGGACCTGCTGTTTGTTCCCTCAGCACCATGGACCTGCTGTTTGTTCCCTCAGCACCATGGACCTGCTGTTTGTTCCCTCATCATCAGGGACCTGCTGTTTGTTCCCTCAGCACCATGGACCTGCTGTTTGTTCCCTCATCATCAGGGACCTGCTGTTTGTTCCCTCAGCACCATGGACCTGCTGTTTGTTCCCTCAGCACCATGGACCTGCTGTGTGTTCCCTCAGCACCATGGACCTGCTGTTTGTTCCCTCAGCACCATGGACCTGCTGTTTGTTCCCTCAGCACCATGGACCTGCTGTTTGTTCCCTCAGCACCATGGACCTGCTGTTTGTTCCCTCAGCACCATGGACCTGCTGTTTGTTCCCTCAGCACCATGGACCTGCTGTTTGTTCCCTCAGCACCATGGACCTGCTGTTTGTTCCCTCAGCACCATGGACCTGCTGTTTGTTCCCTCATCATCAGGGACCTGCTGTTTGTTCCCTCAGCACCATGGACCTGCTGTTTGTTCCCTCATCATCAGGGACCTGCTGTTTGTTCCCTCAGCACCATGGACCTGCTGTTTGTTCCCTCAGCACCATGGACCTGCTGTGTGTTCCCTCAGCACCATGGACCTGCTGTTTGTTCCCTCAGCACCATGGACCTGCTGTTTGTTCCCTCAGCACCATGGACCTGCTGTTTGTTCCCTCAGCACCATGGACCTGCTGTTTGTTCCCTCAGCACCATGGACCTGCTGTTTGTTCCCTCAGCACCATGGACCTGCTGTTTGTTCCCTCAGCACCATGGACCTGCTGTTTGTTCCCTGTTCCCTCAGCACCATGGACCTGCTGTTTGTTCCCTCAGCACCATGGACCTGCTGTTTGTTCCCTCAGCACCATGGACCTGCTGTTTGTTCCCTCAGCACCATGGACCTGCTGTTTGTTCCCTGTTCCCTCAGCACCATGGACCTGCTGTTTGTTCCCTGTTCCCTCAGCACCATGGACCTGCTGTTTGTTCCCTCAGCACCATGGACCTGCTGTTTGTTCCCTGTTCCCTCAGCACCATGGACCTGCTGTTTGTTCCCTCAGCACCATGGACCTGCTGTTTGTTCCCTCAGCACCATGGACCTGCTGTTTGTTCCCTCAGCACCATGGACCTGCTGTTTGTTCCCTGTTCCCTCAGCACCATGGACCTGCTGTTTGTTCCCTGTTCCCTCAGCACCATGGACCTGCTGTTTGTTCCCTCAGCACCATGGACCTGCTGTTTGTTCCCTCAGCACCATGGACCTGCTGTTTGTTCCCTGTTCCCTCAGCACCATGGACCTGCTGTTTGTTCCCTGTTCCCTCAGCACCATGGACCTGCTGTTTGTTCCCTCACCACCTTGGACCTGCTGTTTGTTCCCTCAGCATCATGGACCTGCTGTTTGTTCCCTGTTCCCTCAGCACCATGGACCTGCTGTTTGTTCCCTCAGCACCATGGACCTGCTGTTTGTTCCCTCAGCACCATGGACCTGCTGTTTGTTCCCTCAGCACCATTGACCTGCTGTTTGTTCCCTCAGCACCATGGACCTGCTGTTTGTTCCCTGTTCCCTCAGCACCATTGACCTGCTGTTTGTTCCCTCAGCACCATGGACCTGCTGTTTGTTCCCTGTTCCCTCAGCACCATGGACCTGCTGTGTGTTCCCTCAGCACCATGGACCTGCTGTTTGTTCCCTCAGCACCATGGACCTACTGTTTGTTCCCTGTTCCCTCAGCACCATGGACCTGCTGTTTGATCCCTCAGCACCATGGACCTGCTGTTTGTTCCCTCAGCACCATGGACCTGCTGTTTGTTCCCTCATCATCAGGGACCTGCTGTTTGTTCCCTCAGCACCATGGACCTGCAGTAGGGTTCCCTGTTCCCTCAGCACCATGGACCTGCTGTTTGTTCCCTCAGCAACATGGACCTGCTGTTTGTTCCCTGTTCCCTCAGCACCATGGACCTGCTGTTTGTTCCCTCAGCACCATGGACCTGCTGTTTGTTCCCTCAGCACCATGGACCTGCTGTTTGTTCCCTCAGCACCATGGACCTGCTGTTTGTTCCCTCAGCACCATGGACCTGCTGTTTGTTCCCTCAGCACCATGGACCTGCTGTTTGTTCCCTCAGCACCATGGACCTGCTGTTTGTTCCCTCAGCACCATGGACCTGCTGTTTGTTCCCTCAGCACCATTGACCTGCTGTTTGTTCCCTCAGCACCATGGACCTGCTGTTTGTTCCCTGATACCTCAGCACCATGGACCTGCTGTTTGTTCCCTGTTCCCTCAGCACCATGGACCTGCTGTTTGTTCCCTCAGCACCATGGACCTGCTGTTTGTTCCCTCAGCACCATGGACCTGCTGTTTGTTCCCTCAGCACCATGGACCTGCTGTTTGTTCCCTGTTCCCTCAGCACCATGGACCTGCTGTTTGTTCCCTCAGCACCATGGACCTGCTGTTTGTTCCCTATTCCCTCAGCACCATGGACCTGCTGTTTGTTCCCTGTTCCCTCAGCACCATGGACCTGCTGTTTGTTCCCTCAGCACCATGGACCTGCTGTTTGTTCCCTCAGCACCATGGACCTGCTGTTTGTTCCCTCAGCACCATGGACCTGCTGTTTGTTCCCTCAGCACCATGGACCTGCTGTTTGTTCCCTCAGCACCACGGACCTGCTGTTTGTTCCCTCAGCAACATGGACCTGCTGTTTGTTCCCTCAGCACCATGGACCTGCTGTTTGTTCCCTCAGCACCATGGACCTGCTGTTTGTTCCCTCAGCACCATGGACCTGCTGTTTGTTCCCTCAGCACCATGGACCTGCTGTGTGTTCCCTCAGCACCATGGACCTGCTGTTTGTTCCTGTTCCCTCAGCACCATGGACCTGCTGTGTGTTCCCTCAGCACCATGGACCTGCTGTTTGTTCCCTCAGCACCATGGACCTGCTGTTTGTTCCCTGTTCCCTCAGCACCATGGACCTGCTGTTTGTTCCCTCAGCACCATGGACCTGCTGTTTGTTCCCTCAGCACCATGGACCTGCTGTTTGTTCCCTGTTCCCTCAGCACCATGGACCTGCTGTTTGTTCCCTCAGCACCATGGACCTGCTGTTTGTTCCCTGTTCCCTCAGCACCATGGACCTGCTGTTTGTTCCCTCAGCACCATGGACCTGCTGTTTGTTCCCTCAGCACCATGGACCTGCTGTTTGATCCCTCAGCACCATGGACCTGCTGTTTGTTCCCTCAGCACCATGGACCTGCTGTTTGTTCCCTCAGCACCATGGACCTGCTGTTTGTTCCCTCAGCACCATTGACCTGCTGTTTGTTCCCTCAGCACCATGGACCTGCTGTTTGTTCCCTGATACCTCAGCACCATGGACTTGCTGTTTGTTCCCTGTTCCCTCAGCACCATGGACCTGCTGTTTGTTCCCTCAGCACCATGGACCTGCTGTTTGTTCCCTCAGCACCATGGACCTGCTGTTTGTTCCCTCAGCACCATGGACCTGCTGTTTGTTCCCTGTTCCCTCAGCACCATGGACCTGCTGTTTGTTC
This sequence comes from Oncorhynchus masou masou, assembly GCF_036934945.1. Classification (NCBI taxonomy): domain Eukaryota; kingdom Metazoa; phylum Chordata; class Actinopteri; order Salmoniformes; family Salmonidae; genus Oncorhynchus; species Oncorhynchus masou. The sequence continues at coordinate 93,669 of NW_027012384.1, forward strand.
CCTCAGCACCATGGACCTGCTGTTTGTTCCCTATTCCCTCAGCACCATGGACCTGCTGTTTGTTCCCTGTTCCCTCAGCACCATGGACCTGCTGTTTGTTCCCTCAGCACCATGGACCTGCTGTTTGTTCCCTCAGCACCATGGACCTGCTGTTTGTTCCCTCAGCACCATGGACCTGCTGTTTGTTCCCTCAGCACCATGGACCTGCTGTTTGTTCCCTCAGCACCACGGACCTGCTGTTTGTTCCCTCAGCAACATGGACCTGCTGTTTGTTCCCTCAGCACCATGGACCTGCTGTTTGTTCCCTCAGCACCATGGACCTGCTGTTTGTTCCCTCAGCACCATGGACCTGCTGTTTGTTCCCTCAGCACCATGGACCTGCTGTGTGTTCCCTCAGCACCATGGACCTGCTGTTTGTTCCCTGTTCCCTCAGCACCATGGACCTGCTGTGTGTTCCCTCAGCACCATGGACCTGCTGTTTGTTCCCTCAGCACCATGGACCTGCTGTTTGTTCCCTGTTCCCTCAGCACCATGGACCTGCTGTTTGTTCCCTCAGCACCATGGACCTGCTGTTTGTTCCCTCAGCACCATGGACCTGCTGTTTGTTCCCTGTTCCCTCAGCACCATGGACCTGCTGTTTGTTCCCTCAGCACCATGGACCTGCTGTTTGTTCCCTGTTCCCTCAGCACCATGGACCTGCTGTTTGTTCCCTCAGCACCATGGACCTGCTGTTTGTTCCCTCAGCACCATGGACCTGCTGTTTGTTCCCTCAGCACCACGGACCTGCTGTTTGTTCCCTCAGCACCATGGACCTGCTGTTTGTTCCCTCAGCACCATGGACCTGCTGTTTGTTCCCTCAGCACCATGGACCTGCTGTTTGTTCCCTCAGCACCATGGACCTGCTGTGTGTTCCCTCAGCACCATGGACCTGCTGTTTGTTCCCTCAGCACCATGGACCTGCTGTTTGTTCCCTCAGCACCATGGACCTGCTGTTTGTTCCCTCAGCACCATGGACCTGCTGTTTGTTCCCTGATACCTCAGCACCATGGACCTGCTGTTTGTTCCCTGATACCTCAGCACCATGGACCTGCTGTTTGTTCCCTCAGCACCATGGACCTGCTGTTTGTTCCCTCATCATCAGGGACCTGCTGTTTGTTCCCTCAGCACCATGGACCTGCTGTTTGTTCCCTCAGCACCATGGACCTGCTGTTTGTTCCCTCAGCAACATGGACCTGCTGTTTGTTCCCTGTTCCCTCAGCACCATGGACCTGCTGTTTGTTCCCTCAGCACCATGGACCTGCTGTTTGTTCCCTCAGCAACATGGACCTGCTGTTTGTTCCCTGTTCCCCAGCACCATGGACCTGCTGTTTGTTCCCTCAGCACCATGGACCTGCTGTTTGTTCCCTCAGCACCATGGACCTGCTGTTTGTTCCCTCAGCACCATGGACCTGCTGTTTGTTCCCTGTTCCCTCAGCACCATGGACCTGCTGTTTGTTCCCTGTTCCCTCAGCACCATGGACCTGCTGTTTGTTCCCTCAGCACCATGGACCTGCTGTTTGTTCCCTCAGCACCATAGACCTGCTGTTTGTTCCCTGTTCCCTCAGCACCATGGACCTGCTGTTTGTTCCCTGTTCCCTCAGCACCATGGACCTGCTGTTTGTTCCCTCACCACCTTGGACCTGCTGTTTGTTCCCTCAGCATCATGGACCTGCTGTTTGTTCCCTGTTCCCTCAGCACCATGGACCTGCTGTTTGTTCCCTCAGCACCATGGACCTGCTGTTTGTTCCCTCAGCACCATGGACCTGCTGTTTGTTCCCTCAGCACCATTGACCTGCTGTTTGTTCCCTCAGCACCATGGACCTGCTGTTTGTTCCCTGTTCCCTCAGCACCATTGACCTGCTGTTTGTTCCCTCAGCACCATGGACCTGCTGTTTGTTCCCTGTTCCCTCAGCACCATGGACCTGCTGTGTGTTCCCTCAGCACCATGGACCTGCTGTTTGTTCCCTCAGCACCATGGACCTACTGTTTGTTCCCTGTTCCCTCAGCACCATGGACCTGCTGTTTGATCCCTCAGCACCATGGACCTGCTGTTTGTTCCCTCAGCACCATGGACCTGCTGTTTGTTCCCTCATCATCAGGGACCTGCTGTTTGTTCCCTCAGCACCATGGACCTGCAGTAGGGTTCCCTGTTCCCTCAGCACCATGGACCTGCTGTTTGTTCCCTCAGCAACATGGACCTGCTGTTTGTTCCCTGTTCCCTCAGCACCATGGACCTGCTGTTTGTTCCCTCAGCACCATGGACCTGCTGTTTGTTCCCTCAGCACCATGGACCTGCTGTTTGTTCCCTCAGCACCATGGACCTGCTGTTTGTTCCCTCAGCACCATGGACCTGCTGTTTGTTCCCTCAGCACCATGGACCTGCTGTTTGTTCCCTCAGCACCATGGACCTGCTGTTTGTTCCCTCAGCACCATGGACCTGCTGTTTGTTCCCTCAGCACCATTGACCTGCTGTTTGTTCCCTCAGCACCATGGACCTGCTGTTTGTTCCCTGATACCTCAGCACCATGGACCTGCTGTTTGTTCCCTGTTCCCTCAGCACCATGGACCTGCTGTTTGTTCCCTCAGCACCATGGACCTGCTGTTTGTTCCCTCAGCACCATGGACCTGCTGTTTGTTCCCTCAGCACCATGGACCTGCTGTTTGTTCCCTGTTCCCTCAGCACCATGGACCTGCTGTTTGTTCCCTCAGCACCATGGACCTGCTGTTTGTTCCCTATTCCCTCAGCACCATGGACCTGCTGTTTGTTCCCTGTTCCCTCAGCACCATGGACCTGCTGTTTGTTCCCTCAGCACCATGGACCTGCTGTATGGTCCCTCAGCACCATGGACCTGCTGTTTGTTCCCTCAGCACCATGGACCTGCTGTTTGTTCCCTCAGCACCATGGACCTGCTGTTTGTTCCCTCAGCACCACGGACCTATTGTTTGTTCCCTCAGCAACATGGACCTGCTGTTTGTTCCCTCAGCACCATGGACCTGCTGTTTGTTCCCTCAGCACCATGGACCTGCTGTTTGTTCCCTCAGCACCATGGACCTGCTGTTTGTTCCCTCAGCACCATGGACCTGCTGTGTGTTCCCTCAGCACCATGGACCTGCTGTTTGTTCCTGTTCCCTCAGCACCATGGACCTGCTGTGTGTTCCCTCAGCACCATGGACCTGCTGTTTGTTCCCTCAGCACCATGGACCTGCTGTTTGTTCCCTGTTCCCTCAGCACCATGGACCTGCTGTTTGTTCCCTCAGCACCATGGACCTGCTGTTTGTTCCCTGTTCCCTCAGCACCATGGACCTGCTGTTTGTTCCCTGTTCCCTCAGCACCATGGACCTGCTGTTTGTTCCCTCAGCACCATGGACCTGCTGTTTGTTCCCTGTTCCCTCAGCACCATGGACCTGCTGTTTGTTCCCTCAGCACCATGGACCTGCTGTTTGTTCCCTCAGCACCATGGACCTGCTGTTTGTTCCCTCAGCACCACGGACCTGCTGTTTGTTCCCTCAGCACCATGGACCTGCTGTTTGTTCCCTCAGCACCATGGACCTGCTGTTTGTTCCCTCAGCACCATGGACCTGCTGTTTGTTCCCTCAGCACCATGGACCTGCTGTTTGTTCCCTCAGCACCATGGACCTGCTGTTTGTTCCCTGTTCCCTCAGCACCATGGACCTGCTGTTTGTTCCCTCAGCACCATGGACCTGCTGTTTGTTCCCTCAGCACCATGGACCTGCTGTTTGTTCCCTGTTCCCTCAGCACCATGGACCTGCTGTTTGTTCCCTCAGCACCATGGACCTGCTGTTTGTTCCCTCAGCACCATGGACCTGCTGTTTGTTCCCTGTTCCCTCAGCACCATGGACCTGCTGTTTGTTCCCTCAGCACCATGGACCTGCTGTTTGTTCCCTCAGCACCATGGACCTGCTGTTTGTTCCCTCAGCACCATGGACCTGCTGTTTGTTCCCTGTTCCCTCAGCACCATGGACCTGCTGTTTGTTCCCTCAGCACCATGGACCTGCTGTTTGTTCCCTATTCCCTCAGCACCATGGACCTGCTGTTTGTTCCCTGTTCCCTCAGCACCATGGACCTGCTGTTTGTTCCCTCAGCACCATGGACCTGCTGTTTGTTCCCTGTTCCCTCAGCACCATGGACCTGCTGTGTGTTCCCTCAGCACCATGGACCTGCTGTTTGTTCCCTGTTCCCTCAGCACCATGGACCTGCTGTTTGTTCCCTCAGCACCATGGACCTGCTGTTTGTTCCTTCAGCACCATGGACCTGCTGTTTGTTCCCTGTTCCCTCAGCACCATGGACCTGCTGTTTGTTCCCTCAGCACCATGGACCTGCTATTTGTTCCATCAGCACCATTGACCTGCTGTTTGTTCCCTCAGCACCATGGACCTGCTGTTTGTTCCCTGTTCCCTCAGCACCATGGACCTGCTGTTTGTTCCCTCAGCACCATGGACCTGCTGTTTGTTCCCTCAGCACCATGGACCTGCTGTTTGTTCCCTCAGCACCACGGACCTGCTGTTTGTTCCCTCAGCACCATGGACCTGCTGTTTGTTCCCTCAGCACCATGGACCTGCTGTTTGTTCCCTCAGCACCATGGACCTGCTGTTTGTTCCCTCAGCACCATGGACCTGCTGTTTGTTCCCTGTTCCCTCAGCACCATGGACCTGCTGTTTGTTCCCTCAGCACCATGGACCTGCTGTTTGTTCCTGTTCCCTCAGCACCATGGACCTGCTGTTTGTTCCCTCAGCACCATGGACCTGCTGTTTGTTCCCTCAGCACCATGGACCTGCTGTTTGTTCCCTCAGCACCATGGACCTGCTGTTTGTTCCCTGTTCCCTCAGCACCATGGACCTGCTGTTTGTTCCCTCAGCACCATGGACCTGCTGTTTGTTCCCTCAGCACCATGGACCTGCTGTTTGTTCCCTCAGCACCATGGACCTGCTGTTTGTTCCCTCAGCACCATGGACCTGCTGTTTGTTCCCTCAGCACCATGGACCTGCTGTTTGTTCCCTCAGCACCATGGACCTGCTGTTTGTTCCCTGTTCCCTCAGCAACATGGACCTGCTGTTTGTTCCCTCAGCACCATGGACCTGCAGTTTGTTCCCTGTTCCCTCAGCACCATGGACCTGCTGTTTGTTCCCTCACCACCTTGGACCTGCTGTTTGTTCCCTCAGCACCATGGACCTGCTGTTTGTTCCCTCAGCAACATGGACCTGCTGTTTGTTCCCTCAGCACCATGGACCTGCTGTTTGTTCCCTGTTCCCTCAGCACCATGGACCTGCTGTTTGTTCCCTCAGCACCATGGACCTGCTGTTTGTTCCCTCAGCACCATGGACCTGCTGTTTGTTCCCTCAGCACCATGGACCTGCTGTTTGTTCCGTCAGCACCATGGACCTGCTGTTTGTTCCCTGTTCCCTCAGCACCATGGACCTGCTGTTTGTTCCCTCAGCACCATGGACCTGCTGTTTGTTCCCTGATACCTCAGCACCATGGACCTGCTGTTTGTTCCCTCAGCACCATGGACCTGCTGTTTGTTCCCTCAGCACCATGGACCTGCTGTTTGTTCCCTCAGCACCATGGACCTGCTGTTTGTTCCCTCAGCAACATGGACCTGCTGTTTGTTCCCTCAGCACCATGGACCTGCTGTTTGTTCCCTGTTCCCTCAGCACCATGGACCTGCTGTTTGTTCCCTCAGCACCATGGACCTGCTGTTTGTTCCCTGATACCTCAGCACCATGGACCTGCTGTTTGTTCCCTCAGCACCATGGACCTGCTGTTTGTTCCCTCAATACCATGGACCTGCTGTTTGTTCCCTCAGCAACATGGACCTGCTGTTTGTTCCCTCAGCACCATGGACCTGCTGTTTGTTCCCTGTTCCCTCAGCAACATGGACCTGCTGTTTGTTCCCTCAGCACCATGGACCTGCTGTTTGTTCCCTCAGCACCATGGACCTGCTGTTTGTTCCCTCAGCACCATGGACCTGCTGTTTGTACCCTCAGCACCATGGACCTGCTGTTTGTTCCCTCAGCACCATGGACCTGCTGTTTGTTCCCTCAGCACCATGGACCTGCTGTTTGTTCCCTCAGCAACATGGACCTGCTGTTTGTTCCCTCAGCACCATGGACCTGCTGTTTGTTCCCTATTCCCTCAGCACCATGGACCTGCTGTTTGTTCCCTGTTCCCTCAGCACCATGGACCTGTTGTTTGTTCCCTCAGCACCATGGACCTGCTGTTTGTTCCCTGTTCCCTCAGCACCATGGACCTGCTGTTGGTTCCCTCAGCACCATGGACCTGCTGTTTGTTCCCTCAGCACCATGGACCTGCTGTTTGTTCCGTCAGCACCATGGACCTGCTGTTTGTTCCCTCAGCACCATGGACCTGCTGTTTGTTCCCTGTTCCCTCAGCACCATGGACCTGCTGTTTGTTCCCTCAGCACCATGGACCTGCTGTTTGTTCCCTCAGCACCATGGACCTGCTGTTTGTTCCCTCAGCACCATGGACCTGCTGTTTGTTCCCTCAGCAACATGGACCTGCTGTTTGTTCCCTCAGCACCATGGACCTGCTGTTTGTTCCCTGTTCCCTCAGCACCATGGACCTGCTGTTTGTTCCCTCAGCACCATGGACCTGCTGTTTGTTCCCTGATACCTCAGCACCATGGACCTGCTGTTTGTTCCCTCAGCACCATGGACCTGCTGTTTGTTCCCTCAATACCATGGACCTGCTGTTTGTTCCCTCAGCAACATGGACCTGCTGTTTGTTCCCTCAGCACCATGGACCTGCTGTTTGTTCCCTGTTCCCTCAGCAACATGGACCTGCTGTTTGTTCCCTCAGCACCATGGACCTGCTGTTTGTTCCCTCAGCACCATGGACCTGCTGTTTGTTCCCTCAGCACCATGGACCTGCTGTTTGTACCCTCAGCACCATGGACCTGCTGTTTGTTCCCTCAGCACCATGGACCTGCTGTTTGTTCCCTCAGCACCATGGACCTGCTGTTTGTTCCCTCAGCAACATGGACCTGCTGTTTGTTCCCTCAGCACCATGGACCTGCTGTTTGTTCCCTATTCCCTCAGCACCATGGACCTGCTGTTTGTTCCCTGTTCCCTCAGCACCATGGACCTGTTGTTTGTTCCCTCAGCACCATGGACCTGCTGTTTGTTCCCTGTTCCCTCAGCACCATGGACCTGCTGTTGGTTCCCTCAGCACCATGGACCTGCTGTTTGTTCCCTCAGCACCATGGACCTGCTGTTTGTTCCGTCAGCACCATGGACCTGCTGTTTGTTCCCTCAGCACCATGGACCTGCTGTTTGTTCCCTGTTCCCTCAGCACCATGGACCTGCTGTTTGTTCCCTCAGCACCATGGACCTGCTGTTTGTTCCCTCAGCACCATGGACCTGCTGTTTGTTCCCTGTTCCCTCAGCACCATGGACCTGCTGTTTGTTCCCTATTCCCTCAGCACCATGGACCTGCTGTTTGTTCCCTCAGCACCATGGACCTGCTGTTTGTTCCCTCAGCACCATGGACCTGCTGTTTGTTCCCTCAGCACCTTGGACCTGCTGTTTGTTCCCTCAGCACCATGGACCTGCTGTTTGTTCCCTCAGCACCATGGACCTGCTGTTTGTTCCCTCAGCACCATGGACCTCACAACAAACAGTCCTCACGACAGCCAGCCTCTCAACAAACAACCACTCAACAAGTCTCACAACAAACAGCCTCACAACAACCAGCCTCTCAACAGCCAGCCTCTCAACAGCCAGCCTCACAACAAACAGCTTCACAACAACCAGCTTCACAACAACCAGCTTCACAACAACCATCCTCACAACAACCATCCTCACAACAAACAGCCTCACAACAACCAGTCTCACAACAAACAGCTTCACAACAACCAGCTTCACAACAACCAGCTTCACAACAACCAGCCTCACAACAACCAGCCTCACAACAACCAGCCTCTCAACAGCCAGCCTCTCAACAGCCAGCCTCACAACAAACAGCTTCACAACAACCAGCTTCACAACAACCAGCTTCACAACAACCATCCTCACAACAACCATCCTCACAACAAACAGCCTCACAACAACCAGTCTCACAACAAACAGCTTCACAACAACCAGCTTCACAACAACCAGCTTCACAACAACCAGCCTCACAACAAACAGCCTCACAACAACCCGCCTCACAACAACCAGCTTCACAACAACCAGTCTCACAACAAACAGCTTCACAACAACTAGCCCAGCTAGACAGACAACTTAACAGGGTGAATACGAGGGAGAGACGGAAATGGAGAGGAGGGGAGGTTTACTTGGCCTAACTAACTCTCTCTCTCTCTCTCTCTCTCTCTCTCTCTCTCTCTCTCTCTCTCTCTCTCTCTCTCTCTCTCTCTCTCTCTCTCTCTCTCTCTCTCTCTCTCTCTCTCTCTCTCTCTCTCTCTCTCTCTCTCTCTCTCTCTCTCTCTCTCTCTCTCTCTCTCTCTCTCTCTCTCTCTCTCTCTCTCTCTCTCTCTCTCTCTCTCTCTCTCTCTCTCTCTCTCTCTCTCTCTCTCTCTCTCTCTCTCTCTCTCTCTCTCTCTCTCTCTCTCTCTCTCTCTCTCTCTCTCTCTCTCTCTCTCTCTCTCTCTCTCTCTCTCTCTCTCTCTCTCTCTCTCGACATGGGAAACATATGTTAACATTACCAAAGCAAGTGAAGTAGATAATATACAGAAGTAAATTAACAATAAAAAATTAACAGTAACGTTACACTCACAAAACTTCTAAAATAAAATACATTTAAAATGTCATATTCTGTCTATACACAGTGTTGTAATGAAGTACAAATAGGGAAAATAAATACACATAAATATGGGTTGTATTTACAATGGTGTTTGTTCTTCACTGGTTGCCCTTTTCTTGTGGGAACTGGTCACAAATCTTGCTGCTGTGATGGCACACTGCGGAATTTCACCGAGTAGATATGGGAGATTATCAAAATTGGATTAGTTTTCAAATTCTTTGTGGGTCTATGTAATCTGAGGGAAATATGTGTCTCTAATATGGTCCTACATTTGATAGGAGGTTAGGACATGCAGCTCAGTTTCCACCTCATTTTGTGGGCAGTGTGCACATACTGTCTACAGCGGCCTTTCTCAATAGCAAGGCTTTGCTGACTAAGTCTGTACATAGGCAAAGATTTCCTTCATTGTGGGTCAGTCACAGTGGTCAGGTATTCTGCCACTGTGTACTCTCTGTTTAGGGCTTCATTTTAGGTTGTAGAATTTAACGGCTCTTTTCTGGATTCCTATAAATGGCAGGTATCGGCCTAATTCTGCTCTGCATGCATTATTTGGTGTTTTAGGTTGTACACAGTGTTTGTCCCATTTTGTGAATTCTTGGTTGGTGAGCGGACCCCAGACCTCACAACCATATAGGGCAATGGGTTCTATAACTGATTCAAGTATTTTTTTTGCCAGATCCTAATTGGTATGTCAAATTTGACGTTCCTTTTGATGACATAGAGGGCCCTTCTTGCCTTGTCTCTCAGCTCGTTCACAACTTTGTTGAAGTTACCTGTGGCGCTGATGTTTAGGCCGAGGTATGTATAATTGTTTGTGTGCTCTAGGGCAACGGTGTCAAGATGGAATTTGTATTTGTGGTCCTGGCGACTGGACCTTTTTTGGAACACATTATTTTTTTTATCTTACTGAGATTTACTGTCAGGGCCCAGGTCTGACATAATCTGTGCATAAGATCTAGGTGCTGCTGTAAGCCCTACTTGGTTGGGGACAGAAGCACCAGATCATCAGCAAACAGTAGACATTTGACCTCAGATTCCAGCAGGGTAAGGCCGGGTGCTGCAGACTGTTCTAGTGCCCTCGCCAATTTGTTGATATATATGTTGAGGAGGGTGGGGCTTAAGCTGCATCCCTATCTCACTCCACAGCACTTTGGAAAGAAATGTGGTTTTTTGCCAATTTTAACAGCACACGTGTTGTTTGTGTACATGGATTTTATAATGTTGTATGCTTTTCCCCCAACACCACTCTTCATCAATTTGTAGCAGACCCTCTTGCCAAACTGAGTAGAAAGCTTTTTTGAAAACAACAAAGCATGAGAAGACTTTGCCTTTGCTTTGGTTTGTTTGTTTGTCAATTAGGGTGCGCAGGGTGAATACGTGGTCTGTCGTATTTGGTAAAAAGCCAAATTGAAATATGATCAGTACATTGTTTTCACTGAGGAAATGTAGGAGTCTGTTGTTAATGATAATGCAGAGGATTTTCCCAAGGTGGCTGTTGACGCATATCCCACGGTAGTTATTGGGGTCACATTTCTCTTCACTTCTGTGGATTGGGGTGATCAGTCCTTGGTTCTAAATATTGGGGATTATGCCAGAGCTGAGAATGATGTTAAAGAGTTTTAGTATAGCCAATTGGAATTTGTGGTCGGTATATTTTATAATTTCACTGAGCATACCATCAATACCACAGGCCTTTTTGAGTTGGAGGGTTTGTATGTCATGTCTTGTTATGTCTGTTCCTGTCCTTTCTCTTCACTCTGTCTCTCTCTGCTGGTCTTTTTAGGTTACCTTCTCTGTCTCTCATTCTTCAGCTGTTCTACATCTCCCCTAACTAGCTCATTCACTCTTTCCCACCTGTTCTCTCTTCCCCCTCTGATTAGGTCTCTATTTCTCTCTCTGTTCCTGCTACTTTCAGTGTCTGATTCTTGTTTGTGTTTTTGATGCCAGAAGCAAGCTGTCGTCTCGTTTGCTTCCACCTTGTCCTATCCTGTCGGAGTCTGCCTGGCAGGTGCATCCTGCATTATACTAACGTTCTTTTTGTTCCATTGGCTGGCAAAACCTTGGATCACTGTTACTCTAACTTCCGCGACGCATATAAGGCCCTGCCCCGCCCTCCTTTCGGAAAAGCTGACCACGACTCCATTTTGCTGATCCCTGCCTACAGACAGAAACTAAAACAAGAAGCTCCCACGCTGAGGTCTGTCCAACGCTGGTCCGACCAAGCTGATTCCACACTCCAAGACTGCTTCCATCACGTGGATGGGATATGTTTCGTATTGCGTCAGACAACAACATTGACGAATACGCTTATTCGGTGTGCGAGTTCATTAGAACGTGCGTTGAAGATGTTGTTCCCACAGCAACGATTAAAACATTCCCTAACCAGAAACCGTGGATTGATGGCAGCATTCGCGTGAAACTGAAAGCGCGAACCACTGCTTTTAATCAGGGCAAGGTGACTGGTAACATGACCGAATACAAACAGTGCAGATATTCCCTCCGCAAGGCTATCAAACAAGCTAAGCGTCAGTATAGAGACAAAGTAGAATCTCAATTCAACGGCTCAGACACAAGAGGTATGTGGCAGGGTCTACAGTCAATCACGGACTACAAGAAGAAAACCAGCCCAGTCACGGACCAGGATGTCTTGCTCCCAGGCAGACTAAATAACTTTTTTGCCCGCTTTGAGGACAATACAGTGCCACTGACACGGCCTGCAACGAAAACATGCGGACTCTCCTTCACTGCAGCTGAGGTGAGTAAAACATTTAAACGTGTTAACCCTCGCAAGGCTGCAGGTCCAGACGGCATCCCCAGCCGCGCCCTCAGAGCATGCGCAGACCAGCTGGCTGGTGTGTTTACGGACATATTCAATCAATCCCTATACCAGTCTGCTGTTCCCACATGCTTCAAGAGGGCCACCATTGTTCCTGTTCCCAAGAAAGCTAAGGTAACTGAGCTAAACAACTACCGCCCCGTAGCCCTCACTTCCGTCATCATGAAGTGCTTTCAGAGACTAGTCAAGGACCATATCACCTCCACCCTACTTGACACCCTAGACCCACTCCAATTTGCTTACCGCCCAAATAGGTCCACAGACGATGCAATCTCAACCACACTGCACACTGCCCTAACCCATCTGGACAAGAGGAATACCTATGTGAGAATGCTGTTCATCGACTACAGCTCGGCATTTAACACCATAGTACCCTCCAAACTCGTCTTCAAGCTCGAGACCCTGGGTCTCGACCCCGCCCTGTGCAACTGGGTACTGGACTTCCTGACGGGCCGCCCCCAGGTGGTGAGGGTAGGCAACAACATCTCCACCCCGCTGATCCTCAACACTGGGGCACCACAAGGGTGCGTTCTGAGCCCTCTCCTGTACTCCCTGTTCACCCACGACTGCGTGGCCACGCACGCCTCCAACTCAATCATCAAATTTGCGGACGACACAACAGTGGTAGGCTTGATTACCAACAACGACGAGACGGCCTACAGGGAGGAGGTGAGGGCCCTCGGAGTGTGGTGTCAGGAAAATGACCTAACACTCAATGTCAACAAAACTAAGGAGATGATTGTGGACTTCAGGAAACAGCAGAGGGAACACCCCCCTATCCACATCGATGGAACAGAAGTGGAGAGGGTAGTAAGTTTTAAGTTCCTCGGCATACACATCACAGACAAACTGAATTGGTCCACTCACACAGACAGCATCGTGAAGAAGGCGCAGCAGCGCCTCTTCAACCTCAGGAGGCTGAAGAAATTTGGCTTGTCACCAAAAGCACTCACAAACTTCTACAGATGCACAATCGAGAGCATCCTGGCGGGCTGTATCACCGCCTGGTATGGCAACTGCTCCGCCCACAACCGTAAGGCTCTCCAGAGGGTAGTGAGGTCTGCACAACGTATCACCGGGGGCAAACTACCTGCCCTCCAGGACACCTACACCACCCGATGTCACAGGAAGGCCATAAAGATCATCAAGGACAACAACCACCCGAGCCACTGCCTGTTCACCCCGCTATCATCCAGAAGGCGAGGTCAGTACAGGTGCATCAAAGCTGGGACCGAGAGACTGAAAAACAGCTTCTATCTCAAGGCCATCAGACTGTTAAACAGCCACCACTAACATTGAGTGGCTGCTGCCAACACACTGACACTGACTCAACTCCAGCCACTTTAATAATGGGAATTGATGGGAAATTATGTAAAATATATCACTAGCCACTTTAAACAATGCTACCTAATATAATGTTTACATACCCTACATTATTCATCTCATATGTATACGTATATACTGTACTCTATATCATCTACTGCATCCTTATGTAATACATGTATCACTAGCCACTTTGTTTACATACTCATCTCATATGTATATACTGTACTCGATACCATCTACTGTATCTTGCCTATGCTGCTCTGTACCATCACTCATTCATATATCTTTATGTACATATTCTTTATCCCCTTACACTGTGTATAAGACAGTAGTTTTGGAATTGTTAGTTAGATTACTTGTTGGTTATTACTGCATTGTCGGAACTAGAAGCACAAGCATTTCGCTACACTCGCATTAACATCTGCTAACCATGTGTATGTGACAAATAAAATTTGATTTGATTTGAGCGTCGTGCTCTCTGTCACACCTCAGTTTTCTCACCTCTTAACTCACTGTGTGCCTCTTTAAGTTCTCTCACCTCAGTCTGTAGAGCAGCTCTCTCAGACAGCCGTCTATCTCCACCTTCTGCCCTTCGGGGTCTTGTTGGGGGGGTGTTTTTGTGCTGGTCTGTTTTGTGGGTTTGTTCTGTTTGTATTGTGTGGACTAGGTCTCTGAGCTCCACCATGTCTCTCTCCAGCTCTCTGAGCTCCACCATATCTCTCTCCAGCTCTGTGAATGTATCCCTCTCAATGATGGAGGAGCAGTGCAGTTGTGGAACCTGGGTGTTTTCAGTGTTGGGGGTTGACTATCATGGCTGGTCTCTAACAGGCTCGGTTGTAATTGGCTGGTCTCTAACAGGCTCGGCTGCAATTGGCTGGTCTCAAGTTTCTCTGTGTAGATTAGGGTCTGAATTCACATATCTCCATGTGCTCCGAGCCACTCCCAGGACGACAGCATGTCTCTATATAACCCTGTTGGACTGTGTCTGACCCACTCTGAGACAGTATGTCTCTATATAACCCTGTTGGACTGTGTCTGACCCACACCTCTGAGACAGTATGTCTCTATATAACCCTGTTGGACTGTGTCTGACCCACTCTGAGACAGTATGTCTCTATATAACCCTGTTGGACTGTGTCTGACCCACTCTGAGACAGTATGTCTCTATATAACCCTGTTGGACTGTGTCTGACCCACTGAGACAGTATGTCTCTATATAACCCTGTTGGACTGTGTCTGACCCACTGAGACAGTATGTCTCTATATAACCCTGTTGGACTGTGTCTGACCCACTCTGAGACAGTATGTCTCTATATAACCCTGTTGGACTGTGTCTGACCCACTGAGACAGTATGTCTCTATATAACCCTGTTGGACTGTGTCTGACCCACTGAGACAGTATGTCTCTATATAACCCTGTTGGACTGTGTCTGACCCACTGAGACAGTATGTCTCTATATAACCCTGTTGGACTGTGTCTGACCCACTCTGAGACAGTATGTCTCTATATAACCCTGTTGGACTGTGTCTGACCCACTCTGAGACAGTATGTCTCTATATAACCCTGTTGGACTGTGTCTGACCCACTCTGAGACAGTATGTCTCTATATAACCCTGTTGGACTGTGTCTGACCCACTCTGAGACAGTATGTCTCTATATAACCCTGTTGGACTGTGTCTGACCCACTCTGAGACAGTATGTCTCTATATAACCCTGTTGGACTGTGTCTGACCCACTCTGAGACAGTATGTCTCTATATAACCCTGTTGGACTGTGTCTGACCCACTCTGAGACAGTATGTCTCTATATAACCCTGTTGGACTGTGTCTGACCCACTCTGAGACAGTATGTCTCTATATAACCCTGTTGGACTGTGTCTGACCCACTCTGAGACAGTATGTCTCTATATAACCCTGTTGGACTGTGTCTGACCCACTGAGACAGTATGTCTCTATATAACCCTGTTGGACTGTGTCTGACCCACTCTGAGACAGTATGTCTCTATATAACCCTGTTGGACTGTGTCTGACCCACTCTGAGACAGTATATCTCTATATAACCCTGTTGGACTGTGTCTGACCCACTCTGAGACAGTATGTCTCTATATAACCCTGTTGGACTGTGTCTGACCCACTCTGAGACAGTATGTCTCTATATAACCCTGTTGGACTGTGTCTGACCCACTCTGAGACAGTATGTCTCTATATAACCCTGTTGGACTGTGTCTGAACCACTGAGACAGTATGTCTCTATATAACCCTGTTGGACTGTGTCTGACCCACTGAGACAGTATGTCTCTATATAACCCTGTTGGACTGTGTCTGACCCACTCTGAGACAGTATGTCTCTATATAACCCTGTTGGACTGTGTCTGACCCACTCTGAGACAGTATGTCTCTATATAACCCTGTTGGACTGTGTCTGACCCACTCTGAGACAGTATGTCTCTATATAACCCTGTTGGACTGTGTCTGACCCACTCTGAGACAGTATGTCTCTATATAACCCTGTTGGACTGTGTCTGACCCACTCTGAGACAGTATGTCTCTATATAACCCTGTTGGACTGTGTCTGACCCACTCTGAGACAGTATGTCTCTATATAACCCTGTTGGACTGTGTCTGACCCACTCTGAGACAGTATGTCTCTATATAACCCTGTTGGACTGTGTCTGACCCACTCTGAGACAGTATGTCTCTATATAACCCTGTTGGACTGTGTCTGACCCACTCTGAGACAGTATGTCTCTATATAACCCTGTTGGACTGTGTCTGACCCACTCTGAGACAGTATGTCTCTATATAACCCTGTTGGACTGTGTCTGACCCACTCTGAGACAGTATGTCTCTATATAACCCTGTCGGACTGTGTCTGACCCACTCTGAGACAATATGTCTCTATATAACCCTGTTGGACTGTGTCTGACCCACTCTGAGACAGTATGTCTCTATATAACCCTGTCGGACTGTGTCTGACCCACTCTGAGACAGTATGTCTCTATATAACCCTGTTGGACTGTGTCTGACCCACTCTGAGACAGTATGTCTCTATATAACCCTGTTGGACTGTGTCTGACCCACTCTGATACAGTATGTCTCTATATAACCCTGTTGGACTGTGTCTAACCACTCTGAGACAGTATGTCTCTATATAACCCTGTTGGACTGTGTCTGACCCACTCTGAGACAGTATGTCTCTATATAACCCTGTTGGACTGTGTCTGACCCACTCTGAGACAGTATGTCTCTATATAACCCTGTTGGACTGTGTCTGACCCACTCTGAGACAGTATGTCTCTATATAACCCTGTTGGACTGTGTCTGACCCACTGAGACAGTATGTCTCAATATAACCCTGTTGGACTGTGTCTGACCCACTCTGAGACAGTATGTCTCTATATAACCCTGTTGGACTGTGTCTGACCCACTCTGAGACAGTATGTCTCTATATAACCCTGTTGGACTGTGTCTGACCCACTGAGACAGTATGTCTCTATATAACCCTGTTGGACTGTGTCTGACCCACTCTGAGACAGTATGTCTCTATATAACCCTGTTGGACTGTGTCTGACCCACTCTGAGACAGTATGTCTCTATATAACCCTGTTGGACTGTGTCTGACCCACTGAGACAGTATGTCTCTATATAACCCTGTTGGACTGTGTCTGACCCACTCTGAGACAGTATGTCTCTATATAACCCTGTTGGACTGTGTCTGACCCACTCTGAGACAGTATGTCTCTATATAACCCTGTTGGACTGTGTCTGACCCACTCTGAGACAGTATGTCTCTATATAACCCTGTTGGACTGTGTCTGACCCACTCTGAGACAGTATGTCTCTATATAACCCTGTTGGACTGTGTCTGACCCACTCTGAGACAGTATGTCTCTATATAACCCTGTTGGACTGTGTCTGACCCACTCTGAGACAGTATGTCTCTATATAACCCTGTTGGACTGTGTCTGAACCACTCTGAAAATTCAGCAAATGAAGTCATGTGTTCATGTGTCTGACAGGACAGGACTGGATAGGACGTGCGAGGAGCCTGGCTGCAGTAAGAGTACCGAAATACATTATTCATCTAAGCTGGAGGAATGGGAGAAATGGGGGAGAGGAGTGTGAATGAGGAGAGGAAAGCGAGAGGAGGAGGATGGTGGTAAGGAGGAGGGCGAGGAATTGTGAGTAGAGGGACAGCAGGAGAGTAATTTAAACTATAAGCAGTTCATTTTAGTATTTTTATTGATGATGATGTACTACAGATATAATAGAGGTGTTTCTAAAAACAGAAAGGCTTTCCAATAGTCCTACCTGATAGTAGAGTTCAGAGGTTATTAATGACTCAAACTGGGATATGAAGTCAGACCAGTACTCCTACCTGGAAGTAGAGTTCAGAGGTTATTAATGACTCAAACTGGGATATAAAGTCAGACCAGTACTCCTACCTGATAGTAGAGTTCAGAGGTTATTAATGACTCAAACTGGGATATAAAGTCAGACCAGTACTCCTACCTGATAGTAGAGTTCAGAGGTTATTAATGACTCAAACTGGGATATGAAGTCAGACCAGTACTCCTACCTGGAAGTAGAGTTCAGAGGTTATTAATGACTCAAACTGGGATATAAAGTCAGACCAGTACTCCTACCTGATAGTAGAGTTCAGAGGTTATTAATGACTCAAACTGGGATATAAAGTCAGACCAGTACTCCTACCTGATAGTAGAGTTCAGAGGTTATTAATGACTCAAACTGGGATATGAAGTCAGACCAGTACTCCTACCTGGAAGTAGAGATGAGAGGTTATTAATGACTCAAACTGGGATATGAAGTCAGACCAGTACTCCTACCTGATAGTAGAGTTCAGAGGTTATTAATGACTCAAACTGGGATATGAAGTCAGACCAGTACTCCTACCTGATAGTAGAGTTCAGAGGTTATTAATGACTCAAACTGGGATATGAAGTCAGACCAGTACTCCTACCTGGAAGTAGAGTTCAGAGGTTATTTATGACTCACAGCTTCTCTGTGCGTGACTGGAGACCTGGGTTAAAGACACCACTTGTCTGTGTGTGAATGGAGGCCTTTGTTAAAGACAAACCTTATGCCCTGCAGGCTGACGAGTCAGTTTAGAACTGAAGAACGATGTTGGGCCACTGAACAGTCCCTGGCTAAGCAGAGACAATGCCAGGTGAGGGCTATAGAGGCAGGGCTGTTATGGGCCCTCATGGGGTGGTTAAGGGGTTGAGTGTCAGTTTTGTTAGAGCATTGACTTATGACGGTCATTAAGCCTGTCGTTAAGTGGATCCACTATGAACTAGCAAGCCAGCCAGCCAGTCAGTCAGTCAGTCAGTCAACCAGTCAGCCATGCAGCCAGCCAGACAGTCAGTCAGTCAACCAGTCAGAAAGCCATGCATGGGGTGGTTAAGTCAGTTGCAGGCTCGTTGTAATGGAATCTGACTGACTGTTAGGGAATGTTGCATGACAGGGTGAGACATTACCCCTCTGATGAGTTATCAGTCAGCCAGAACCAAACAGGACCAACCAGGACTAACCAGGACCAACCAGGAGCAGTCAGAACCAACCAGGACCAAACAGGAATCACCAGGACCAACCAGGACCAACCAGGACCAACCAGGACTGACCAGGACCAACCAGGAGCAGTCAGAACCAACCAGGACCAAACAGGAATCACCAGGACCAACCAGGACCAGTCAGGACCAACCAGGACTAACCAGGAATGACCAGGACCAACCAGGACCAGTCAGGACCAACCAGGACCAGTCAGGACCGACCAGGACTAACCAGGACCGACCAGGACTAACCAGGAATGACCAGGACTAACCAGGAATGACCAGGACCAACCAGGACAAACCAAGACTAACCAGGAATGACCAGGACCAGTCAGGACCAACCAGGACTACTAACCAGGAATGACCAGGACCAACCAAGACCAGTCAGGACCAACCAGGACTGACCAGGACCAACCAGGACCAACCAGGACCAGTCAGGACCAACCAGGACCAGTCAGGACCAACCAGGACCAGTCAGGACCAACCAGGACCATCCAGGAATGACCAGGACCAACCAGGACCAGTCAGGACCAACCAGGACCAGTTAGGACCAAGCAATTCCAGTCAGGACCAACCACGACTAACCAGGAACAATCAGGACCAACCACGACTAACCAGGAACAATCAGAACCAGCCAGGACCAACCACGACTAACCAGGAACAATCAGGACCAGCCAGGACCAACCCAGGTCACTGAATGGAGTGTAGGAGATTAAACTACTACTACACTACCATTACATTACCCTAAACACATTGTTTAGCAACATTACCCTGAAGGCATATGTACTGAGTTTGTCTACCTTCATTATTCTACATTACCACCAATACACAGCAAGTTACATTTCCCTACATTACCCTACCAATAGACACAGCTGGGTTTGTCTAGTGACATTTCCTACATTACAGTATTTGTTATGGCTCTACCAGGCATAAACAGGAAGCTACCAGCTCTACCAGGCCTAAACAGGAAGCTACCAGCTCTACCAGGCCTAAACAGGAAGCTACCAGCTCTACCAGGCCTAAACAGGAAGCTACCAGCTCTACCAGGCCTAAACAGGAAGCTACCAGCTCTACCAGGCCTAAACAGGAAGCTACCAGCTCTACCAGGCCTAAACAGGAAGCTACCAGCTCTACCAGGCCTAAACAGGAAGCTACCAGCTCTACCAGGCCTAAACAGGAAGCTTATTAAGTTAAAAGACATACTGATAATTTTTCACAAGATTTCATTTTTGCTTTCTTACAATGACAAAAACATACAGTGCCTTCAGGAAGGATTCAGACCCCTTCAACGTTTCTACATGTTGTTACAGGCTTATTTTAATTTTAACATGGGTTTTAAAACAATCTCAGAAATCTCAGTTTTGTTTGCGCGTTTTCTTCAGAAATCCACAGGCTCAAACACAGTCACAGGCAGAAGAAAAATCCAAATAGTATCCGTAAAGTTCGTAGAAACATTTCAAACAATGTTCATAATCAATCCTCAGGTTGTTTTTAGCCTAAATAATCGATAATATTTCAACCGGACAATAACGTTGTCAATATAAAAGGTAAACAAGAAAGGCGCGCGCTTGGGTCTCGCGCAGGAAACAGCTCTGGGCCACTGTAGTGTCCACACATTTAGAGAGGTCTTACTCCCTCATTTTTCAGAAATAAAGACTGTTGACATCTAGTGGAAGGCATAGGAAATGCAATTTGTGTCAATGGATACTGTAAAGGCATTCAAAATACAAATAAATCCTACTTCCTGGATGGATTTTTCTCAGGTTTTCACCTGCCAAATCAGTCCTGTTAAACTCACACACATTATGTTTAACAGTTTTGGAAACTTTAGAGTGTTTTCTATCCTAATCTACCAATTACATGCATATCCTAGGGTCTGGGCCTGAGTAGCAGGCAGTTTATTTTGGGCACGTTTTTCATCCGAAGGTGAAAATAGTGCCCCCTACCTAGAGAAGATACAACATCCTGCAGAGAGCCAATCCACCTGACAATCTCTTAGAAAAAAATATAAACTATTGGAAGCAAAACTAAAAAAGAACTGATATTGGCACAAAGTGGAGGAGTGTTGGAACATAACTAATGGAATTACAGTTAATGACAATTTATGATTATAAACTAATGTACCGAATTGATTATACAAGAGACAACATTCACAAATTCTACAGTACAACGGCAGAGTCATGTCTGATGTGGAAAACGAATAGTTACTCAATGATTCATGCCTTCTGGGATGCTATTTAGCAGCTGGTGTTTCTAAGCTTCCCTCCTGTTGTTCATGTGGTTTAGCTGGGACATACAGTATTACTGCTAGTAGAGCTGATAGCCTGGTAACTGTGTCAGTATTCCTGTTAGTAGAGCTGATAGCCTGGTAACTGTGTCAGTATTCCTGTTAGTAGAGCTGATAGCCTGGTAACTTTGTCAGTATTCCTGCTAGTAGAGCTGATAGCCTGGTAACTGTGTCAGTATTCCTGTTAGTAGAGCTGATAGCCTGGTAACTGTGTGTCAGTATTCCTGTTAGTAGAGCTGATAGCCTGGTAACTTTGTCAGTATTCCTGCTAGTAGAGCTGATAGCCTGGTAACTGTGTCAGTATTCCTGTTAGAAGAGCTGATAGCCTGGTAACTGTGTCAGTATTCCTGTTAGTAGAGCTGATAGCCTGGTAACTGTGTCAGTATTCCTGTTAGTAGAGCTGATAGCCTGGTAACTTTGTCAGTATTCCTGCTAGTAGAGCTGATAGCCTGGTAACTGTGTCAGTATTCCTGTTAGTAGAGCTGATAGCCTGGTAACTGTGTGTCAGTATTCCTGTTAGTAGAGCTGATAGCCTGGTAACTGTGTGCCAGTATTCCTGCCAGTAGAGCTGACAGCCTGGTAACTGTGTCAGTATTCCTGACAGTAGAGCTGATAGCCTGGTAACTGTGTCAGTATTCCTGTTAGTAGAGCTGATAGCCTGGTATCTGTGTCAGTATTCCTGCTAGTAGAGCTGATAGCCTGGTAACTGTGTCAGTATTCCTGCTAGTAGAGCTGATAGCCTGGTAACTGTGTCAGTATTCCTGTTAGTAGAGCTGATAGCCTGGTAACTGTGTCAGTATTCCTGTTAGTAGAGCTGATAGCCTGGTAACTGTGTCAGTATTCCTGTTAGTAGAGCTGATAGCCTGGTAACTGTGTGTCAGTACTCCTGTTAGAAGAGCTGATAGCCTGGTAACTGTGTGTCAGTACTCCTGTTAGTTGAGCTGACAGCCTGGTAACTGTGTCAGTATTCCTGCCAGTAGAGCTGATAGCCTGGTAACTGTGTGTCAGTATTCCTGCCAGTAGAGCTGATAGCCTGGTAACTGTGTCAGTATTCCTGTTAGTAGAGCTGACAGCCTGGTAACTGTGTCAGTATTCCTGTTAGTAGAGCTGACAGCCTGGTAACTGTGTCAGTATTCCTGCTAGTAGAGCTGATAGCCTGGTAACTGTGTCAGTATTTCTGTTAGTAGAGCTGATAGCCTGGTAACTGTGTCAGTATTTCTGTTAGTAGAGCTGACAGCCTGGTAACCGTGTTAGTATTTCTGTTAGTAGAGCTGATAGCCTGGTAACTGTGTGTCAACAAACCACAGAGCTCTGATCCCTCTTGTGTCTCCAGCAGAAAGGCTCTCCAGCAGAAAGGCTCTCCAGCAGAAAGGCTCTCCAGCAGGCAGGTTGTTTTCAACAAACTAGTCTAACTGGCTGTCTGTGTGAGCACTTTAAACCCTGCAGCTTCCCTCCATATACTTCTATATCTCTGGGATCAACTCTAATTGTCTGAACAAAGAAGAGAAACATATCAGGGGTTTTACAGCCATCTGACGAATTGATCAGGTCAGATGGGAGTCAATGACAGGATAACCAACACTGTGATCCAGGCAGCGTTGTTGACGTTGTTACCAAATTACACCTGTACTTATGGACTTATGTAGCGAGCAGCGAACGGCCTGCCTGTGTGTGTGTTTAGGTAGCAGGCAGCCAGTGTGTGTGTTTAGGTAGCAGGCAGCCAGTGTGTGTGTGTGTGTGTTTAGGTAACAGGCAGCCAGTGTGTGTGTTTAGGTAGCAGGCAGCCAGTGTGTGTGTTTAGGTAGCAGGCAGCCATTGTGTGTGTTTAGGGAGCAGGCAGCCAGTGTGTGTGTTAAGCTAGCAGGCAGCCAGTGTGTGTGTTTAGGTAGCAGGCAGCCAGTGTGTGTGTTTAGGTAGCAGGCAGCCAGTGCCATCAATCCACGGTTTCTGGTTTGGGAATGTTTTAATCGTTGCTATGAGAACGACATCTTCAACGCACATTCTAATGAACTCGCACACCGAATCAGCGTATTCGTCAATGTTGTTGTCTGACGCAATACGAAACATATCCCAGTCCACGTGATGGAAGCAGTCTTGGAGTGTGGAATCAGATTGGTCGGACCAGCGTTGGACAGACCTCAGCCTGGGAGCTTCTTGTTTTAGTTTCTGTCTGTAGGCAGGGATCAACAAAATGGAGTCGTGGTCAGCTTTTCCGAAAGGAGGGCGGGGCAGGGCCTTATATGCGTCGCGGAAGTTAGAATAACAGTGATCCAAGGTTTTGCCAGCCCTAAACCCAGTTAAGGTTTACGGTTAAGGTTTACAGTTAAGGTTTACAGTTAAGGTTTGGGGTTAATGTTTAGGGTTAAGGTTTACAGTTAAGGTTTTAGGGTTAAGGTTTAAGGTTTAGGGTTAAGTTTTACAGTTAAGGTTCAGGGTTAAGGTTTACAGTTAAGGTTTAGGGTTAAGGTACGTGTTAACGTTTACAGTTAAGGTTTAGGGTTATGGTAAGGGTTAAGGTTTACAGTTAAGGTTTACAGTTAAGATTTACAGTTAGGGTTTAGGGTTAATTTTTAGGGTTAAGATTTAGGGTTAAGGTTTCCAGTTAAGGTTTAGGGTTAAGGTTTCCAGTTAAGGTTTCCAGTTAAGGTTTCCAGTTAAGGTTTAGGGTTAAGGTTTAGGGTTAAGGTTTAGGGTTAAGGTTTACAGTTAAGGTAAGGGTTAAGGTTTACAGTTAAGGTTTTAGGGTAAAGGTTTAGGGTTAAGGTTTAAAGTTAAGGACAAGGGTTAAGGTTTGCAGTTAAGGTTTATGGTTAAGGTTTACAGTTAAGGTTTAGAGTTACGGTTTACAGTTAAGGTTTACAGTTAAGTTTTAGGTTTACAGTTAAGATTTAGGGTTAAGGTTTACAGTTAAGGTTTGGGGTTAAGGTTTACAGTTAAGGTTTAGGGTTAAGGTTTACATTCAAGATTTAGGGTTAAGGTTTAGGGTTAAGGTTTACGGTTAAGGTTTACAGTTAAGGTTTACAGTTAAGGTTCAGGGTTAGGGTTAAGGTTTACAGTTAAGGTTTAGGGTTAAGGTAAGGGTTAAGGTTTACAGTTAAGTTTTAGGGATAAGGTAAGGGTTAAGGTTTAGTGTTAAGGTTTACAGTCAAGATTTAGGGTTAAGGTTTACAGTTAAGATTTTGGGTTAAGGTTTACAGTTAAGGTTTAGGGTTAAGGTAAGGGTTAACGTTTAGGGTTAAGGTTTACAGTTAAGGTTTAGGGTTAAGGTAAGGGTTAAGGTTTACAGTTAAGGTTTAGTGTTAAGGGTTACAGTTTGGGGTAAGGTTTAGGGTTAAGGATTACAGCTAAGGTTTAGGGTTAAGGTCAGGGTTAAGGTTTAGGGTTAAGGTCAGGGTTAAGGTTTAGGGTTAAGGTCAGGGTTAAGGTTTAGGGTTAAGGTAGGGGGTTAAGGTTTAGGGTTAAGGTTTACAGTTAAGATTTCGGGTTAAGGTTTACAGTTAAGGATTAGGGTTAAGGTTTACAGTTAAGGTTCATGGTTAAGGTTTACAGTTAAGTTTTAAGGTTAAGGTAATGGTTAAGGTTTAAAGTTAAGATTTCGGGTTAAGGTTTACAGTTAAGATTTCGGGTTAAGGTTTACAGTTAAGGGTTAGGGTTAAGGTAAGTGTTAAGGTTTAGGGTTCGGGTTAGGGTTAAGTTTTACAGTTAAGGTTTAGGGTTAAGGTTTAGGGTTAAGGTTTAGGGTTAAGGTTTAGGGTTAAGGTTTACAGTTAAGGATTAGGGTTAAGGTTTACAGTTAAGGTTCATGGTTAAGGTTTACAGTTACGTTTTAAGGTTAAGGTAATGGTTAAGGTTTAAAGTTAAGGATTACAGTTAAGGTTTAGGGTTAAGGTTTACAGTTAAGGGTTAGGGTTAAGGTTTAGGTTTTAGGTCTAGGGTTAAGGTTAAGGTTTACAGTTAAGATTTCGGGTTAAGGTTTACAGTTAAGGGTTAGGGTTAAGGTAAGTGTTAAGGTTTAGGGTTCGGGTTAGGGTTAAGTTTTACAGTTAAGGTTTAGGGTTAAGGTTTAGGGTTAAGGTTTAGGGTTAAGGTTTAGGGTTAAGGTTTACAGTTAAGGATTAGGGTTAAGGTTTACAGTTAAGGTTCATGGTTAAGGTTTACAGTTACGTTTTAAGGTTAAGGTAATGGTTAAGGTTTAAAGTTAAGGATTACAGTTAAGGTTTAGGGTTAAGGTTTACAGTTAAGGGTTAGGGTTAAGGTTTAGGTTTTAGGTCTAGGGTTAAGGTTAAGGTTTACAGTTAAGGTTTAGGGTTAAGGTTTCCCGTTAAGGTTTAGAATTAAGGTTTACAGTTAAGGATTAGGGTTAAGGTTTACAGTTAAGGTTTACTGTTAAGGTTTACGGTTAAGGTTTTAGGGTAAAGGTTTAGGGTTAAGGTTTAATGTTAAGGATTACATTTAAGGTTTAGGGTTAAGGTTTAGAGTTAAGATTTAGGGTTAAGGTTTACAGTTAAGTTTTAAAGTTAAGGATTACAGTTAAGGTTTCAGGTTAAGGTTTACAGTTAAGTTTTAGGGTTAAGGTAATGGTTAAGGTTTAAAGTTAAGGATTACAGTTAAGGTTTAGGGTTACGGTAAGGGTTAAGATTTACAATTAAGGTTTAGGGTTAAGGTTTACAGTTAAGGTTTAGAGTTACGGTTTACAGTTAAAGTTTACAGTTAAGGTTTAGGGTTAGGGTTAAGGTTTACAGTTAAGATTCAGGGTTAACGTTTACAGTTAAGGTTTA
This sequence comes from Oncorhynchus masou masou, assembly GCF_036934945.1. NCBI lineage: Eukaryota > Metazoa > Chordata > Actinopteri > Salmoniformes > Salmonidae > Oncorhynchus > Oncorhynchus masou. Next base: position 119,284 of record NW_027012384.1, read on the forward strand.
GGGTTAAGGTTTACAGTTAAGGGTTAGGGTTAAGGTTTACAGTTAAGGGTTAGGGTTAAGGTTTACAGTTAAGATTTAGGGAAAAGGTAAGGGTTAAGGTTTACAGTTAAGTTGTAGGGTTAAGGTAAGGGTTAAGGTTTACAGTTAAGGGTTAGGGTTAAGGTTTACAGTTAAGGTTTAGGGTTAAGGTAAGGGTTAAGGTTTAGGGTTAAGGTTTACAGTTAAGATTTAGGGTTAAGGTTTACAGTTAAGGTTTTGGGTTAAGGTTTACAGTTAAGATTTCGGGTTAAGTTTTACAGTTAAGGTTTATGGTTAAGGTTGACAGTTAAACGTTTGGGGTTAAGGGTTACAGTATGGGGTTATTGTTTAGGGTTAAGGTTTAGGGTTAATGTAAGTGTTCAGGTTTACAGTTAAGGTTTAGGGTTAGGGTTTACGGTTAAGGTTTAGGGTTAAGGTTTAGGGTTAGGTTTTACAGTTAAGGTTTAGGGTTAAGGTTTAGGGTTAAGGTAAGGGCTTAGGGTAAGGGTTAAGGTTGAGGGTTAAGGTTTAGGGTTAAGGGTTACAGTCTGGGGTAAGGTTAAGGGTTAAGGTTTAGGGTTAAGGTTTAGGGTTATGGTTTACAGTTAAGGAGTAGGGTTAAGGTTTACAGTTAAGGTTCAGGGTTAAAGTTTACAGTTAAGGTTTAGGGTTAAGGTTTGCAGTTAAGGTTTAGGGTTTAGGGTTAAGGCAAGTGTTAAGGTTTACAGTTAGGTTTTAGGGTTACGGTAAGGGTTAAGGTTTAGAGTTAAGTTTTAGGGTTAAGGTTTACAGTTAAGGTTTAGGGTTAATGTTTAGGGTTAAGGTTTAGAGTTAAGATTTCCAGCTAAGGTTTGGGGTTAAGGTTTACAGTTAAGGTATACAGTTAAGGTTCAGGGTTAAGGTAAGGGTTAAGTTTTACAGTCAAGGTTTAGGGTTTAGGTAAGGGTTAAGGTTTACAGTTAAGGTTTACAGTTAAGGTTTAGGGTTAAGGTTTAGGGTTAAGGTTTACAGTTAAGGTTTAGGGTTAAGGTTTAGGGTTAAGTTTTACAGTTAAGGTTTTGGGGTAAAGGTTTAGGGTTAAGGTTTAAAGTTAAGGATTACAGTTAAGGTTTAGGGTTAAGGTTTACAGTTAAGGTTTAGGGTTAAGGTAAGGGTTAAGGTTTAGAGTTACGGTTTACAGTTAAAGTTTACAGTTAGGGTTAAGGTTTACAGTTAAGTTTCAGGGTTAACGTTTACAGTTAAGGTTTAGGGTTAAGGTTTACAGTTAAGGGTTAGGGTTAAGGTTTACAGTTAAGTTGTAGGGTTAAGGTAAGTGTTAAGGTTTACAGTTAAGCTTTAGGGTTAAGGTTTACAGTTAAGGTTTAGGGTTAAGGTAAGGGTTAAGGTTTAGGGTTAAGGTTTACAGTTAAGATTTAGGGTTAAGGTAAGGGTTAAGGTTTAGGGTTAAGGTTTACAGTTAAGATTTAGGGTTAAGGTTTACAGTTAAGATTTCGGGTTAAGTTTTACAGTTAAGGTTTATGGTTAAGGTTGACAGTTAAACGTTTGGGGTTAAGGGTTACAGTATGGGGTTATTGTTTAGGGTTAAGGTTTAGGGTTAATGTAAGTGTTCAGGTTTACAGTTAAGGTTTAGGGTTTACAGTTAAGGTTTAGGGTTAAGGTTTAGGGTTAAGTTTTACAGTTAAGGTTTAGGGTTAAGGTTTAGGGTTAAGGTAAGGGCTTAGGGTAAGGGTTAAGGTTAAGGGTTAAGGTTTAGGGTTAAGGGTTACAGTCTGGGGTAAGGTTAAGGGTTAAGGTTAAGGGTTAAGGTTAAGGGTTAAGGTTTAGGGTTATGATTTACAGTTAAGGATTAGGGTTAAGGTTTACAGTTAAGGTTCAGGGTTAAAGTTTACAGTTAAGGTTTAGGGTTAAGGTTTGCAGTTAAGGTTTAGGGTTAAGGCAAGTGTTAAGGTTTACAGTTAAGTTTTAGGGTTACGGTAAGGGTTAAGGTTTACAGTTAAGGTTTAGGGATAATGTTTAGGGTTAAGGTTTAGGGTTAAAGTTTACAGTTAAGGTTTTAGGGTAAAGGTTTAGGGTTAAGGTTTAAAGTTAAGGATTACAGTTAAGGTTTACAGCTAAGGTTTAGGGTTAGAGTTAAGGTTTAGGGTTAAGGTTTGCAGTTAAGGTTTAGGGTTAAGGCAAGTGTTAAGGTTTACAGTTAAGTTTTAGGGTTACGGTAAGGGTTAAGGTTTACAGTTAAGGTTTAGGGATAATGTTTAGGGTTAAGGTTTAGGGTTAAAGTTTACAGTTAAGGTTTTAGGGTAAAGGTTTAGGGTTAAGGTTTAAAGTTAAGGATTACAGTTAAGGTTTAGGGTTAAGGTTTAAAGTTAAGGATTACAGTTAAGGTTTAGGGTTAAGGTTTACAGTTAAGGTTTAGGGTTAAGGTAAGGGTTAAGATTTACAGTTCAGGTTTAGGGTTAAGATTTACAGTTAAGGATTAGGGTTAAGGTTTACAGTTAAGGTTTGGGGTTAAGATTTACAGTTAAGATGTAGGGTTAAGGTTTACAGTTAATGTTTAGGGTTAAGGTTTAGGGTTAAGGTTTACAGTTAAGTTTTAGGGTTGAGGTTTACAGTTAAGGTTTAGGGTTAAGGTTTACAGCTAAGGTTTAGGGTTAGGGTTAAGGTTTAGGGTTAAGGTAAGGCTTAAGGTTTACAGTTAAGTTGTAGGGTTAAGGTTTACAGTTAAGGTTTAGGGTTGAGGTTTACAGTTAAGGGTTAAGATAAGGGTTAAGGTTTAGCGTTAAGGTAAGGGTTAAGGTTTACAGTTAAGGTTTAGGGTTAAGGGTTACAGTTTGGGGTTAAGGTTTAGGGTTAAGGTTTCGGGTTAAGGTAAGGGTTAATGTAGGTGTTAAGGTTTAGGGTTAAGGTTTAGGGTTAAGGTAAGGGTTAAGGTAAGGGTAAAGGTTTAGGGTTAAGGTTTAGGGTTAAGGTTTAGGGTTAATGTAGGTGTTAAGGTAAGGGTTAAGGTTTAGGGTTAAGGTTTAGGGATAAGGTAAGGGTTAATGTAGGTGTTAAGATAAGGGTTAAGGGTTATGGTTAAAATATATCCAATATCCTATCCACCAACCCTGTCCACAAAGCACTAGCAAGCCCCAAGCCTCCTTGATGGTAATAGTGCTCACCGTTGCCCCTATAGTGGCCGGTTCTGAAGGCGATTCTCGACGTCCTGGGGATCTGGACGGACGTTGGATTTCTCCTTTGAACTGATTCGACCTGGCTGCACAGGGAGTTCACCTGAGCCTCTGGGGCAGTAGAGCTGAGAGGGGGTGGGGGCAGTAGAGCTGAGAGGGGGTGGGGGTAGTAGAGCTGGGGGGGGGGAGGGGGCAGTAGAGCTAAGGGGGGGGTAGAGCTGAGGGGGTAGGGGGCAGTAGAGCTGAGGGGGGTAGGGGGAGCAGAGCTGAAAGGGGGTGGGGGCGGTAGATCTGAGAGGGGGTGGGGACAGTAGATCTGAGAGGGGTGGGGGCAGTAGAGCTCAGAGGGGTTGGGGGCAGTAGAGCTGAGAGGGGGTGGGGCAGTAGATCTGAGAGGGGTGGGGGCAGTAGAGCTCAGAGGGGTTGGGGGCAGTAGAGCTCAGAGGGGGTGGGGGCAGTAGAGCTCAGAGGGGGTGGGGGCAGTAGAGCTCAGAGGGGGTGGGGGCAGTAGAGCTGAGAAGGGTTGATGCAGTAGAGTTGAGGGGGTGGGGGCAGTAGAGCTGAGAGGGGTTGGGGGTAGTAGAGCTGAGAGGGGGTGGGGGCGTAGAGCTGAGAGGGGGTTGGGGGCAGTAGAGCTGAGAGGGGGTGGGGGCAGTAGAGCTGAGAGGGGGTGGGGGACAGTAGAGCTGAGAGGGGGTGGGGGCAGTAGAGCATAGAGGGGGTGGGGGCAGTAGAGCAGAGAGGGGGTGGGGGCAGTAGAGCAGAGAGGGGGTGGGGGCAGTAGAGCTGAGAGGGGGTGGGGGCAGTAGAGCTGAGAGGGGGTGGGGGCAGTAGAGCTCAGAGGGGTTGGGGGCAGTAGAGCTGAGAGGGGGTGGGGGCAGTAGAGCTGAGAGGGGGTGGGGGCAGTAGAGCTGAAAAGGGTTGATGCAGTAGAGTTGAGGGGGTGGGGGCAGTAGAGCTGAGAGGAGTTGTGGGTAGTAGAGCTGAGAGGGGGTGGGGGCAGTAGAGCTGAGAGGGGGTTGGGGGCAGTAGAGCTGAGAGGGGGTGGGGGCAGTAGAGCTGAGAGGGGGTGGGGGCAGTAGAGCTGAGAGGGGGTGGGGGCAGTAGAGCAGAGAGGGGGTGGGGGCAGTAGAGCAGAGAGGGGGTGGGGGCAGTAGAGCAGAGAGGGGGTGGGGGCAGTAGAGCAGAGAGGGGGTGGGGGCAGTAGAGCTGAGAGGGGGTGGGGGCAGTAGAGCAGAGAGGGGGTGGGGGCAGTAGAGCTGAGAGGGGGTGGGGGCAGTAGAGCAGAGAGGGGGTGGGGGCAGTAGAGCAGAGAGGGGGTGGGGGCAGTAGAGCAGAGATGGGGTGGGGGCAGTAGAGCTGATAGGGGTTGGGGGCAGTAGAGCTGAGAGGGGTGGGGGCAGTAGAGCTGAGAGGGGGTGGGGGCAGTAGAGCTGAGAAGGGGTGGGGGCAGTAGAGCTGAGAGGGGGTGGGGCAGCAGAGCTGAGAGGGGTTGGGGCAGTAGAGCTGAGAAGGGTTGGGGCAGTAGAGCAGAGAGGGTGTGGGGGCAGTAGAGCAGAGAGGGGGTGGGGGCAGTAGAGCAGAGAGGGGGTGGGGGCAGTAGAGCAGAGAGGGGGTGGGGGCAGTAGAGCAGAGAGGGGGTGGGGGCAGTAGAGCTGAGAGGGGTTGGGGGCAGTAGAGCTGAGAGGGGTGGGGGCAGTAGAGCTGAGAGGGGGTGGGGGCAGTAGAGCTGAGAAGGGTTGGGGGTAGTAGAGCTGGGGGGGGGGGGTAGGGGGCAGTAGAGCTAAAGGGGGGGTAGAGCTGAGGGGGTAGGGGGCAGTAGAGCTGAGGGGGTAGGGGGAGCAGAGCTGAAAGGGGGTGGGGGCGGTAGATCTGAGAGGGGGTGGGGACAGTAGATCTGAGAGGGGTGGGGGCAGTAGAGCTCAGAGGGGTTGGGGGCAGTAGAGCTGAGAGGGGGTGGGGGCAGTAGAGCAGAGAGGGGGTGGGGGCAGTAGAGCTGAGAGGGGGTGGGGGCAGTAGAGCAGAGAGGGGGTGGGGGCAGTAGAGCAGAGAGGGGGTGGGGGCAGTAGAGCTGAGAGGGGGTGGGGGCAGTAGAGCAGAGAGGGGGTGGGGGCAGTAGAGCAGAGAGGGGGTGGGGGCAGTAGAGCAGAGATGGGGTGGGGGCAGTAGAGCTGATAGGGGTTGGGGGCAGTAGAGCTGAGAGGGGTGGAGGCAGTAGAGCTGAGAGGGGGTGGGGGCAGTAGAGCTGAGAAGGGGTGGGGGCAGTAGAGCTGAGAGGGGGTGGGGCAGCGGAGCTGAGAGGGGTTGGGGCAGTAGAGCTGAGAAGGGTTGGGGCAGTAGAGCAGAGAGGGGGTGGGGGCAGTAGAGCTGAGAGGGGGTGGGGGCAGTAGAGCAGAGAGGGGGTGGGGGCAGTAGAGCAGAGAGGGGGTGGGGGCAGTAGAGCAGAGAGGGGGTGGGGGCAGTAGAGCTGAGAGGGGTTGGGGGCAGTAGAGCTGAGAGGGGTGGGGGCAGTAGAGCTGAGAGGGGGTGGGGGCAGTAGAGCAGAGAAGGGTTGGGGGTAGTAGAGCTGAGAGGGGGTGGGGGCAGTAGAGCTGAGAGGGGGTGGGGGCAGTAGAGCTGAGAGGGGGTGGGGCAGTAGAGCTGAGAGGGGTTGGGGCAGTAGAGCTGAGAAGGGTTGGGGCAGTAGAGCTGAGAGGGGGTGGGGGCAGTAGAGCTGAGAGGGGGTGGGGGCAGTAGAGCTGAGAAGGGTTGGGGGCAGTAGAGCTCAGAGGGGTTGGTGGCAGTAGAGCTGAGAGGGGTTGGGGGCAGTAGAGCTCAGAAGGGTTGGAGGCAGTAGAGCTGAGAGGGGGTGGGGGCAGTAGAGCTGAGAAGGGGTGGGGGCAGTAGAGCTGAGAAGGGTTGGTGCAGTAGAGTTGAGAGGGGGTGGGGGCAGTAGAGCTGAGAGGGGTTGGGGGTAGTAGAGCTGAGAGGGGGTGGGGGCAGTAGAGCTGAGAGGGGGTTGGGGGCAGTAGAGCTGAGAGGGGTGGGGGCAGTAGAGCTGAGAGGGGGTGGGGCAGTAGAGCTGAGAGGGGGTGGGGCAGTAGAGCTGAGAGGGGGTGGGGCAGCAGAGCAGAGAGGGGGTGGGGGCAGTAGAGCAGAGAGGGGGTGGGGGCAGTAGAGCAGAGAGGGGGTGGGGGCAGTAGAGCAGAGAGGGGGTGGGGGCAGTAGAGCTGAGAGGGGTTGGGGGCAGTAGAGCTGAGAGGGGTGGGGGCAGTAGAGCTGAGAGGGGGTGGGGGCAGTAGAGCTGAGAAGGGTTGGGGGCAGTAGAGCTGAGAAGGGTTGGGGCAGTAGAGCTGAGAAGGGTTGGGGGTAGTAGAGCTGAGAGTGGGTGGGGGCAGTAGAGCTGAGGGGGTGTGGGGCAGTAGAGCTGAGAGGGGGGTGGGGGACAGTAAGGATGAGAACAGGGAGACATATGTGGTATGTGTGTGTGGCTGTGATCACAGCCCCTGTGTCAGTGAGTAGTGGACTGGAGCAGGGGAGGAGGAGGAGAGAGGGAGGGAGGAGGTTTCAGTTTCATCGGTCAATTGCCCAAACTGAATGTTTTACTTAATCTTTATTTAACTAGACAAGTCAGTTAAAGAACACGTTCTTATTCATGCTCGGCCCTCCTATGTTGAACATAATAAACGTGTCTCTATCCACCGGATGTGCACCAAACTCACTAAAAGTGGCAGTAATAAAGCCTCTCCTGAAAAAGCCAAACCTTGAACCGGAAAATCAGCAAAAAAAGATTGTGTCTGCATCTGTCCTCGTGCTCCTAGATCTTAGTGAAACCTTCGACACCATCGATCACCACATTCTTCTGGAGAGATTGTAAACCCTAATTGGTCTCCAAGAACAAGTTCTGGCCTGGTTCAGATCTTATCAGTTGGAGAGATATCAGTTGGTCTCTGTGGATGGTCTGTCCTCTGACATATCAATGGTAACGTTTGTTGCTCTAGTAAAGAACAAGAAGGCCTGCAGACTGTTAAAGCTCCCGACCCACTGCTTTACTGACCCCTCTCCATCTGAAACAGATCTTCATCCGGTCAAACATACAAACCGACTGCTCACATCCCAGAATATACACATTTCACCTCTTCACACACAGTGTTCTTCATGATGCTCTCTGCGCTTTTAACGGACCTCTGAGTCTATCACAGTGCAGGTGCATTTATACGGAGACTTGATTACACACAGGTGGATTGTATTTATCATCATTAGTCATTTAGGCCAACATTGGATCATTCAGAGATCCTCACTGAACCTCTGGAGAGTGTTTGCTGCACTGAAAGTAAAGGGGCTGAATAATTTTGCACGCCCAATTTTTCAGTTTTTGATTTGTTAAAAAAGTTTGAAATATCCAATAAATGTCGTTCCACTTCATGATTGTGTCCCACTTGTTGTTGATTCTTCACAAAAAAATACAGTTTTACGTCTTTATGTTTGAAGCCTGAAATGTGGCAAAAGGTCGTAAAGTTCAAGGGGGCCGAATACTTTCGCAAGGCACTGTATATACACAACATGACCCCCGCGGGTGATCTTCAGACGCGTCCCCAACATCAGTCACATGGTGCTGAGGTCTTTCTAGACAATGTGCCGGATGGTAACTATAGATGTGGTCAATGTACCCCGTGTAACTTTACCAACAAATGCACAATGTTGAATCACCCTGTCACGGGCAAGACAGTCTCCAGTCTCCAGTATCCATGCTGCAATCGTCTATGTGCCGGGGGGCCAGGGTCAATCTGTCTTATCTGGTGTAATTCTCCAGTCTTATCTGTTGTCCTGTGTGATCTTAGATACGCTCCCTCTAATTCTCCCATCTCTCTCTCTCCGTCCTCCTGAGGGCCTGAGCCCCAGCGCCGTGTCGCCGGACTACCTGGCCTGACGACTCCTGGCTGTCCCGTCCCTAGTCCACCTGACCTACTTTCTGCTGTTCTGCCTGCGGCCATGGAACCCTGACCTCTTCACCGGAACCCCCCCAGAACCTTGACCTCTTCACCAGAACCCCCCCCCTAGAACCTTGACCTCTTCACCAGAACCCCCCCCCAGAACCCTGACCTCTTCACCAGAACCCCCCCCAGAACCCTGACCTCTTCACCGGAACACCCCGCCCCCCACAGAACCTTGACCTCTTTACCGGAACACCCCCCAGAACCCTGACCTCTTCACCGGACCCCTCCCCCAGAACCCTGACCTCTTCACTGGACCCCCCCCCCAGAACCCTGACCTCTTCACTGGACCCCCCCAGAACCCTGACCTCTTCACTGGCCCCCTCCCCAGAACCCTGACCTCTTCACTGGACCCCCCCCCAGAATCCTGACCTCTTCACTGGACCCCCCCCAGAACCCTGACCAGCTCCAGTTGCCAGTATCTTGATAGATGCAGAGGACAACAACTTTAGTTGTCTTGATAGATGCAGAGGACAACAACTTTAGTTGTCTTGATAGATGTGGAGGGTCAACTCCTTTTGTTGTCTTGATAGATGCAGAGGACAACAACTTTAGTTGTCTTGATAGATGTGGAGGGTCAACTCCTTTAGTTATCTTGATAGATGTGGAGGGTCAACTCCTTTAGTTGTCTTGATAGATGTGGAGGGTCAACTCCTTTAGTTGTCTCGAAAGATGTGGAGGGTCAACTCCTTTAGTTGTCTTGATAGATGTGGAGTGTCAACACCTTTAGTTGTCTTGATAGATGTGGAGGGTCAACTCCTTTAGTTGTCTCGAAAGATGTGGAGGGTCAACTCCTTTAGTTGTCTTGATAGATGTGGAGGGTCAACTCCTTTTGTTGTCTTGATAGATGTGGAGGGTCAACTCGTTTAGTTGTCTTGATAGATGTGGAGGGTCAACTCCTTTTGTTGTCTTGATAGATGTGGAGGGACAAGACCTTTACCTGACTCTTCCTATTTGATTTCTAGAAAAACAAACCCTTCTGATCAAACAAATCTGATCTTCCCTGTTTTTGTGTTGCTCCACCTTTTTGGTTTGCTTCCTGTCTTTAAGTTTGGTGTTGGTTTTTCTTTAGGTTGCCTCTAAGTGAGCAAATTTAGTGGGTTTCATGGTGGGTGTCATTTACATCCCCGTTGTTGTTGCTAGTCAGCTTTCAGTGGACGCCCTCATGAAAATCCCCCCTAAAACTCCACTTGTTTGGTTCTGGTTGTTGGTCAGTGACTCTTTGTTCCTTCGTCCATCTGTCTGAGAGTCTTTTTGTCTTTCTTGCTGCGGAATGTTAAAAGATATCACAATACCTTTCTGTTTTACATTGATGTTGAACCTGCTGCTCTGAGGCCCTGGAGGCATTAGGTTCATTTAGATGTTATTGGGATCCCCATTAGCCGTTGAAGAAGCAGCAGCTATTCTTCCTGAGAACATGACAAAATACAGAATGCTAACGGACAGGAAAACAACACTAATGATGTGTGTCTCTTCAGTCTGCATTGTTCCTTGAGGTGTCATTTTATCGGTTTTAAACAGATTTTATTGCCTGAGTTAGATGAGGTGGAAGAGAATTCCATGAGGTCATTAGTCTACACAGTACTATGTGTCTCCCAGTCTGTTCTGGACTTGGGGACTGTGAAGAGACCCCTGAATGCATGTCTTGTGGGGTGCGTATGGGTTTCTGAGTGACAACTGGCTGAACAGGAAATTCTGGACTTTCAACACGTAATACTTATTACAAAGACCAGCAGTGTTGCAGTCGATCTCCACTCTGAACCAGGAGAGACCGACATGCATGTTATTGACATTGGCCCTCCATGTACATTCCAAATACGCTGCAGCTTTTCTAGGTCCTTTTTTGCCGCACCTGACCGTACACCTAGGCGATCGTGTAGTTGATGAGGAGACAAAACCAGAGCTTGTAGGACTAGTTTGGTTGGCTAATGTTAGAAAGCAGAGCATCTCTTTATGACAAACAAACCTCTCCCAATCTTTACAAATATATATTAAAAAGCAGAGCATCTCTTTGAAGGACAAACCTCTCCCCATCTGTACAAATATATATTAAAAAGCAGAGCATCTCTTTGAAGGACAAACCTCTCCCCATCTGTACAAATATATATTAAAAAGCAGAGCATCTCTTTGAAGGACAAACCTCTCCCCATCTTTACAAATATATATTAAAAAGCAGAGCACCTCTTTGAAGGACAAACCTCTCCCCATCTTTACAAATATATATTAAAAAGCAGAGCACCTCTTTGAAGGACAAACCTCTCCCTATCTGTACAAATATATATTAAAAAGCAGAGCATCTCTTTGACAGACAAACCTCTCCCCATCTTTACAAATATACATTAAAAAGCAGAGCACCTCTTTGAAGGACAAACCTCTCCCTATCTGTACAAATATATATTAAAAAGCAGAGCATCTCTTTAAATGACGAACCCCTCCTCATCTGTACAAATATATATTAAAAAGCAGAGCATCTCTTTGAAGGACAAACCTCTCCCCATCTGTACAAATATATATTACAAAGCAGGGCATCTTTTACAAAAGACAACCCTCTCCCCATCTGTACAAATAGATATTAAAAAGCAGAGCATCTCTTTGAAGGACAAACCTCTCCCCATCTTTACAAATATATATTAAAAAGCAGAGCATCTCTTTACAAAAGACAAACCTCTCCCCATCTGTACAAATATATATTAAAAAGCAGAGCATCTCTTTGAAGGACAAATCTCTCCCCATCTGTACAAATATATATTAAAAAGCAGAGCATCTCTTTGAACGACGAACCCCTCCTCATCTGTACAAATATATATTAAAAAGCAGAGCATCTCTTTGTGACAGACAAACCTCTCCCCATTTGTACAATAATAGACTCAATCTGCTTTGACAACGACAGTTCACGAAAAGGTAACACCAAGTAATTTAGTCCTCTCAACTTATTCAACAGCCACACCATTCATTACTAGATTCAGATGTACTTAGGGAGTGAATGGTACCAAATACAAATGCTTTTGATGTTAAATATGTTCAGGACCAGTTTATTACTGGCTACCCATTCTAAAACTGACTGCAACTCTTTGTTTAGGGTTGCAGTGTTTTCACTAGCTGAAGGTGCTGACATGTATAATGTTGAATTCTCTGTGTACATTGGCTTGCGAAAGTATTCACCCTTATTGGCATTTTTCATATTTTGTTGCCTTTACAACCTGGAATTAAAATAGATTTTTTTGGGGGGGGTTGTATCATTTGATTTACACAACATGCCTACCACTTTGAAGATGCAAAATATTTTTTATTGTGAAACAAACAAGAAATTAGACAAAAAAACTGAAAACTTGAGTGTGCATAACTATTTACCCCCCCACCCCCCACCCCCACCCAAAGTTAATACGTTGGACTAGAAACCGGAAGGTTGCAAGTTCAAATCCCCGAGCTGACAAGGTACAAATATGTCGTTCTGCCCCTGAACAAGCAGTTAATCCACTGTTCCTTGGCCGTCATTGAAAATAAGAATTTGTTCTTAACGGACTTGCCTAGTTAAATAAAGGTAAAATAAAAAAATAAAAAAAGTTGGATGGGTTCTGCTGGTGTACTGCAATCTTTCAGTCATACCACAGCTTCTCAATTGGATTGAAGTCTGAGCTATAACCTCTTGAAGCTAGGGGGCACTATTTTTATGTTTGGAAAAATAACAACCTATTTCTCAGGACCAGATGCTAGAATATGCATATAATTGACAGATTAGGATAGAAAACACTCTAAAGTTTCCAAAACTGTCAAAATATTGTCTGTGAGTATAACAGAACTGATATTACAGGCGAAAGCCTGAGGAAAATCCAATCAGGAAGTGACTCTTATTTTCAAAACCTTCTGTTGCTATGCATGCCTATCCTCCATTTAAAGGGATATCAACCAGATATTCTATGGCTTCCCTAAGGTGTCAACAGTCTTTAGACATAGTTTCAGGCTTTTATTTTGAAAAATGAGCGTGAAAGATCACATTGCGTAAGTGGATAGGTGGGGGCTCTCAGAGTGAGTTGTTGCGCAACTGAGTAAAGCCGCCATTGTTCCTCCTGCTGTTATTGAAAAACCTACACACTCGGTTGATATTTTATCGAATATATACCTGAGGAATGATTATAAAAAACATTTGACATGTTTCTGTGGACATTATGGAGACTATTTGGAATTTCCATCTGCGTTGTCGTGACCGCTCTTTCCTGTGGATTTCTGAACATAACGCGACAAACAAACGGAGGTATTTTGGTTATAAAAATTATCCTTATGGAACAAAAGGAACATTTGTTGTGTAACTGGGAGTCTCGTGAGTGAAAACATCCGAAGATCATCAAAGGTAAACGGTTGATTTGGTTGCTTTTCTGATTTTTGTGACCAAGCTTCCTGATGCTATGTGTACATAATGCTATGCTAGGCTATCGATAAACTTACACAAATGCTTGGATTGCTTTCGCTGTAAAGCATAATTTCAAAATCTGAGACGACAGGTGGATTAACAAAAGGCTAAGATGTGTTTTGCAATATTGCACATGTGATTTCATGAATATGAATATTTTTTAGTAATATTATTTGACTGCTGCGCTATGCTATTCAGCGGTTGATGACGAAAATGATCACGCAACAGGGATGGGTAGCGTCAAGGAGACAACTTGGCCATTCCAAGACATTTATTTAAGATTCTCCCTGTATTTAGTGCCACCCATCATTTCTTCAATTCTTACCAGTTTCCAAGTCCCTGCAGATAACAAACATCCCCTCAACATGATGCTGCCACCACCATGCTTCACTGTGGGGATGGTAATCTCGGGGTGATGAAAGGTGTTGGGATTGCTTCAGACATAGCGTTTTCCCTGATGGCCAAAACGTTACATTTTAGTCTCATCTGACCAGAGTACCTTCTTCCATATGTTTGGGGAGTCTCCCACATGCCTTTTGGCAAACACCAAACGTGTTTGCTTATTTTTTCTTTAAGCAATAGCTTTTTTCTGCCCACTCTTCTGTAAAGCCCAGCTCTGTGGAGTGTACGGCTTAAAGTGGTCCTATGGACAAATACTCCAATCTCCGCCGTGGAGCTTTGCAGCTCCTTCAGGGTTATCTTTGGTCTCTTTGTTGCCTCTCTGATTAATGCCCTCCTTGCCTGGTGGGTGAGTTTTGGTAGGCGGCCCTCTCTTGACAGGTTTGTTGTGGTGCCATAGTCTTTCCATTTTTTTAATAATGAATTTAATGGTGCTCCGTGGGATGTTCAAAGTTTTGGATATTTTTGTATAACCCAACACTGATCTGTGCATCTCCACCAGTTTGACTCTGACCTGTTTGGAGAGCTCCTTGGTCTTCATAGTGCTGCTTGCTTGGTGGTGCCTCTTGCTTAGTGGTGTTGCAGACTCTGGGGCCTTTCAGAACAGGTGTATATATACTGAGATCATGTGACAGCTCATGTGACACTTAGATTGCACAAAGGCGGACTTTATTTAACTAATTATGTGACTTTTGAGGGTGATTGGTTTCACCAGATCTTATTTAGGGGCTTCATAGCATGCATCACTTTTCAGTTTTTACATTTTTTTAAACAAGTAATTTTTTTCATTTCACTTTGCCAATTTAGACTATTTTGTGTATGTCCATTACATGAAATCCAAATAAATATCCATTTCAAATCCAGGTTATTGGGCAACAAAATAGAAAAAACACCAATGGGGGTGAATACTTTTGCAAGGCACTGTACATAGACACACTGGCTTTGTTTAAGGCTAGTGGTAGATTATTAGTAACAATAGAGAAGAGTAAAGGACTAAGACAGCTCCCTTGTGGGATACCACAGTTCCCATGCTTTAAGTTAGAGAAGCTTCCATTAACCAAAACCCTGTGCTATTAGATGGCTCTCTATCCATGACAGAGCAGAAAAAGCAGAGAATCCATAATGCTTACATTGTTCTTAACAACAGGTTATGGTCAATAATATCAAAGGCTGCAGGGAAATCTAACAGCTCCCACAATCTTCTTTTTATCCATTAATTTCAGCCAATCATCAGTCATTGAGGAGGAGAGACTGTGTTGGTGGTGGAGTGGAGACAAAACACATCCCTGAGGAGAGACTGTGTTGGTGGTGGAGTGGAGACACAACACATCCCTGAGGAGAGACTGTGTTGGTGGTGGAGTGGAGACACAACACATCCCTGAGGAGCGACTGTGTTGGTGGTGGAGTGGAGACACAACACATCCCTGAGGAGAGACTGTGTTGGTGGTGGAGTGGAGACACAACACATCCCTGAGGAGAGACTGTGTTGGTGGTGGAGTGGAGACAAAACACATCCCTGAGGAGAGACTGTGTTGGTGGTGGAGTGGAGACAAAACACATCCCTGAGGAGAGACTGTGTTGGTGGTGGAGTGGAGACAAAACACATCCCTGAGGAGAGACTGTGTTGGTGGTGGAGTGGGGACACAACACATCCCTGAGGAGAGACTGTGTTGGTGGTGGAGTGGAGACAAAACACATCCCTGAGGAGAGACTGTGTTGGTGGTGGAGTGGAGACAAAACACATCCCTGAGGAGAGACTGTGTTGGTGGTGGAGTGGAGACAAAACACATCCCTGAGGAGAGCCTGTGTTGGTGGTGGAGTGGAGACACAACACATCCCTGAGGAGAGACTGTGTTGGTGGTGGAGTGGGGACACAACACATCCCTGAGGAGAGACTGTGTTGGTGGTGGAGTGGGGACAAAACACATCCCTGAGGAGAGCCTGTGTTGGTATTGCGTATTGTCGACACATGGGGACCTAAAGCAGACATTGCCATCGGATGGCCTCTCAGAAATCCCATGCAGCCTTGTTTTCAACACTGGAATGTGATGTAATCTACACCTCCATTAGGATTATATACATCCTCATTATTACATCAGAATGTGATGTAATCTACACCTCCATTAGGATGATAGACATCCTCATTATTACATCAGAATGTGATGTAAGTGGGTTGATTCACTGATGTGGTCATCCTGTCTGGGTTGGCGCCCCCCCTTGGTTTGTGCCATGGCGGAGATCTTTGTGGGCTATACTCAGCTTTGTCTCAGGATGGTAAGTTGGTGGTTGAAGATATCCCTTTAGTGGTGTGGGGGCTGTGCTTTGGCAAAGTGGGTGGGGTTATATCCTTCCTGTTTGGCCCTGCCCGGGGGTGTCCTCGGATGGGGCCACAGTGTCTCCTGACCCCTCCTGTCTCAGCCTCCAGTATTTATGCTGCAGTAGTTTATGTGTCGGGGGGCTGGGGTCAGTTTGTTATATCTGGAGTACTTCTCCTGTCCAATTTGGTGTCCTGTGTGAATCTAAGTGTGTGTTCTCTAATTCTCTCCTTCTCTCTCTCGGAGGACCTGAGCCCTAGGACCATGCCCCAGGACTACCTGACATGATGACTCCTTGCTGTCCCCAGTCCACCTGGCCGTGCTGCTGCTCCAGGTTCAACTGACCTGAGCCCTAGGACCATGCCCCAGGACTACCTGACATGTTGACTCCTTGCTGTCCCCAGTCCACCTGGCCGTGCTGCTGCTCCAGTTTCAACTGTTCTGCCTTATTATTATTCGACCATGCTGGTCATTTATGAACATTTGAACATCTTGGCCATGTTCTGTTATAATCTCTACCCGGCACAGCCAGAAGAGGACTGGCCACCCCACATAGCCTGGTTCCTCTCTAGGTTTCTTTCTAGGTTTTGGCCTTTCTAGGGAGTTTTTCCTAACCACTGTGCTTCTACACCTGCATTGCTTGCTGTTTGGGGTTTTAGGCTGGGTTTCTGTACAGCACTTTGAGATATCAGCTGATGTACGAAGGGCTATATAAATAAATTTGATTTGATTTGATGTAATCTACACCTCCAATAGGATGATAGACATTCTCATTATTACATCAGAATGTGATGTAATCTACACCTCCATTAGGATCACAGACATCCTCATTATTACATCAGAATGTGATGTAATCTACACCTCCATTAGGATGATAGACGTCCTCATTATTACATCAGAATGTGATGTAATCTACACCTCCATTAGGATGATAGACATCCTCATTATTACATCAGAATGTGATGTAATCTACACCTCCATTAGGATCACAGACATCCTCATTATTACATCAGAATGTGATGTAATCTACACCTCCATTAGGATGATAGACGTCCTCATTATTACATCAGAATGTGATGTAATCTACACCTCCATTAGGATGATAGACGTCCTCATTATTACATCAGAATGTGATGTAATCTACACCTCCATTAGGATGATAGACGTCCTCATTATTACATCAGAATGTGATGTAATCTACACCTCCATTAGGATGATAGACGTCCTCATTATTACATCAGAATGTGATGTAATCTACACCTCCATTAGGATGATAGACGTCCTCATTATTACATCAGAATGTGATGTAATCTACACCTCCATTAGGATGATAGAGGTCCTCATTATTACATCAGAATTCATTCAGGAGCCAGATGGTAGAAACAGCTGACTAGTGGTGTCTATTCAACAGTCTGATGGTAGAAACAGCTGACTAGTGGTGTCTATTCAGCAGCCTGATGGTAGAAACAGCTGACTAGTGGTGTCTATCCAGCAGTCTGATGGTAGAAACAGCTGACTAGTGGTGTCTATTCAGCAGCCTGATGGTAGAAACAGCTGACTAGTGGTGTCTATCCAGCAGTCTGATGGTAGAAACAGCTGACTAGTGGTGTCTATTCAGCAGTCTGATGGTCTGGGGGTAGAAACAGCTGACTAGTGGTGTCTATTCAGCAGCCTGATGGTAGAAACAGCTGACTAGTGGTGTCTATTCAACAGCCTGATGGTAGAAACAGCTGACTAGTGGTGTCTATTCAGCAGCCTGATGGTAGAAACAGCTGACTAGTGGTGTCTATTCAGCAGTCTGATGGTAGAAACAGCTGACTAGTGGTGTCTATTCAGCAGCCTGATGGTAGAAACAGCTGACTAGTGGTGTTTATTCAGCAGTCTGATGGTAGAAACAGCTGACTAGTGGTGTCTATTCAGCAGTTTGATGGTAGAAACAGCTGACTAGTGGTGTCTATCCAGCAGTCTGATGGTAGAAACAGCTGACTAGTGGTGTCTATTCAGCAGCCTGATGGTAGAAACAGCTGACTAGTGGTGTCTATTCAGCAGCCTGATGGTAGAAACAGCTGACTAGTGGTGTCTATTCAACAGCCTGATGGTAGAAACAGCTGACTAGTGGTGTCTATTCAGCAGCCTGATGGTAGAAACAGCTGACTAGTGGTGTCTATTCAGCAGCCTGATGGTAGAAACAGCTGACTAGTGGTGTCTATTCAGCAGTCTGATGGTCTGGGGGTAGAAACAGCTGACTAGTGGTGTCTATTCAGCAGTCTGATGGTCTGGGGGTAGAAACAGCTGACTAGTGGTGTCTATTCAACAGTCTGATGGTAGAAACAGCTGACTAGTGGTGTCTATACAGCAGCCTGATGGTCTGGGGGTAGAAACAGCTGACTAGTGGTGTCTATTCAGCAGCCTGATGGTAGAAACAGCTGACTAGTGGTGTCTATTCAGCAGTCTGATGGTCTGGGGGTAGAAACAGCTGACTAGTGGTGTCTATTCAACAGTCTGGGGGTAGAAACAGCTGACTAGTGGTGTCTATTCAGCATTCTGATGGTAGAAACAGCTGACTAGTGGTGTCTATTCAGCAGCCTGATGGTCTGATGGTAGAAACAGCTGACTAGTGGTGTCTATTCAACAGTCTGATGGTAGAAACAGCTGACTAGTGGTGTCTATCCAGCAGCCTGATGGTAGAAACAGCTGACTAGTGGTGTCTATTCAGCAGCCTGATGGTAGAAACAGCTGACTAGTGGTGTCTATTCAACAGCCTGATGGTAGAAACAGCTGACTAGTGGTGTCTATTCAGCAGCCTGATGGTAGAAACAGCTGACTAGTGGTGTCTATTCAGCAGTCTGATGGTAGAAACAGCTGACTAGTGGTGTCTATTCAGCAGTCTGATGGTAGAAACAGCTGACTAGTGGTGTCTATTCAGCAGTCTGATGGTAGAAACAGCTGACTAGTGGTGTCTATTCAGCAGTCTGATGGTAGAAACAGCTGACTAGTGGTGTCTATTCAACAGTCTGATGGTAGAAACAGCTGACTAGTGGTGTCTATTCAACAGTCTGATGGTAGAAACAGCTGACTAGTGGTGTCTATCCAGCAGTCTGATGGTAGAAACAGCTGACTAGTGGTGTCTATTCAGCAGTCTGATGGTCTGGGGGTAGAAACAGCTGACTAGTGGTGTCTATTCAACAGTCTGATGGTAGAAACAGCTGACTAGTGGTGTCTATACAGCAGCCTGATGGTCTGGGGGTAGAAACAGCTGACTAGTGGTGTCTATTCAGCAGCCTGATGGTAGAAACAGCTGACTAGTGGTGTCTATTCAACAGCCTGATGGTAGAAACAGCTGACTAGTGGTGTCTATTCAGCAGTCTGATGGTAGAAACAGCTGACAAGTGGTGTCTATTCAGCAGCCTGATGGTAGAAACAGCTGACTAGTGGTGTCTATTCAGCAGTCTGATGGTCTGGGGGTAGAAACAGCTGACTAGTGGTGTCTATTCAGCTGCCTGATGGTAGAAACAGCTGACTAGTGGTGTCTATTCAGCAGTCTGATGGTCTGATGGTAGAAACAGCTGACTAGTGGTGTCTATTCAGCAGTCTGATGGTAGAAACAGCTGACTAGTGGTGTCTATTCAACAGTCTGATGGTAGAAACAGCTGACTAGTGGTGTCTATTCAGCAGTCTGATGGTAGAAACAGCTGACTAGTGGTGTCTATTCAGCAGTCTGATGGTAGAAACAGCTGACTAGTGGTGTCTATTTAGCAGCCTGATGGTCTGGGGGTAGAAACAGCTGACTAGTGGTGTCTATCCAGCAGCCTTATGGTCTGGGGGTAGAAACAGCTGACTAGTGGTGTCTATCCAGCAGCCTGATGGTAGAAACAGCTGACTAGTGGTGTCTATTCAATAGTCTGATGGTCTGATGGTAGAAACAGCTGACTAGTGGTGTCTATTCAATAGTCTGATGGTCTGATGGTAGAAACAGCTGACTAGTGGTGTCTATTTAGCAGCCTGATGGTCTGGGGGTAGAAACAGCTGACTAGTGGTGTCTATTCAGCAGCCTGATGGTAGAAACAGCTGACTAGTTGTGTCTATCCAGCAGTCTGATGGTAGAAACAGCTGACTAGTTGTGTCTATCCAGCAGTCTGATGGTAGAAACAGCTGACTAGTGGTGTCTATTCAATAGTCTGATGGTCTGATGGTAGAAACAGCTGACTAGTGGTGTCTATTTAGCAGCCTGATGGTCTGGGGGTAGAAACAGCTGACTAGTGGTGTCTATTCAGCAGCCTGATGGTAGAAACAGCTGACTAGTGGTGTCTATTCAGCAGTCTGATGGTCTGGGGGTAGAAACAGCTGACTAGTGGTGTCTATTCAGCAGCCTGATGGTAGAAACAGCTGACTAGTGGTGTCTATTCAGCAGCCTGATGGTAGAAACAGCTGACTAGTTGTGTCTATCCAGCAGTCTGATGGTAGAAACAGCTGACTAGTGGTGTCTATTCAGCAGTCTGATGGTAGAAACAGCTGACTAGTGGTGTCTATTCAGCAGCCTGATGGTAGAAACAGCTGACTAGTGGTGTCTATTCAGCAGTCTGATGGTAGAAACAGCTGACTAGTGGTGTCTATTCAGCAGCCTGATGGTAGAAACAGCTGACTAGTTGTGTCTATCCAGCAGTCTGATGGTAGAAACAGCTGACTAGTGGTGTCTATTCAGCAGTCTGATGGTAGAAACAGCTGACTAGTGGTGTCTATTCAGCAGTCTGATGGTAGAAACAGCTGACTAGTGGTGTCTATTCAGCAGCCTGATGGTAGAAACAGCTGACTAGTGGTGTTTATTCAACAGCCTGATGGTAGAAACAGCTGACTAGTGGTGTCTATTCAGCAGCCTGATGGTAGAAACAGCTGACTAGTGGTGTCTATCCAGCAGCCTGATGGTAGAAACAGCTGACTAGTGGTGTCTATTCAGCAGCCTGATGGTAGAAACAGCTGACTAGTGGTGTCTATTCAGCAGTCTGATGGTAGAAACAGCTGACTAGTGGTGTCTATTCAGCAGTCTGATGGTAGAAACAGCTGACTAGTGGTGTCTATTCAGCAGTCTGATGGTAGAAACAGCTGACTAGTGGTGTCTATTCAGCAGTCTGATGGTAGAAACAGCTGACTAGTGGTGTCTATTCAGCAGTCTGATGGTAGAAACAGCTGACTAGTGGTGTCTATTCAGCAGTCTGATGGTAGAAACAGCTGACTAGTGGTGTCTATTCAGCAGTCTGATGGTAGAAACAGCTGACTAGTGGTGTCTATTCAACAGTCTGATGGTCTGGGGGTAGAAACAGCTGACTAGTGGTGTCTATTCAACAGTCTGATGGTAGAAACAGCTGACTAGTGGTGTCTATTCAGCAGCCTGATGGTCTGGGGGTAGAAACAGCTGACTAGTGGTGTCTATTCGGCAGCCTGATGGTAGAAACAGCTGACTAGTGGTGTCTATTCAACAGTCTGATGGTAGAAACAGCTGACTAGTGGTGTCTATTCAGCAGCCTGATGGTCAGGGGGTAGAAACAGCTGACTAGTGGTGTCTATTCGGCAGCCTGATGGTAGAAACAGCTGACTAGTGGTGTCTATTCAACAGTCTGATGGTAGAAACAGCTGACTAGTGGTGTCTATTCAGCAGTCTGATGGTAGAAACAGCTGACTAGTGGTGTCTATTCAGCAGTCTGATGGTAGAAACAGCTGACAAGTGGTGTCTATTCAGCAGTCTGATGGTAGAAACAGCTGACTAGTGGTGTCTATTCAGCAGCCTGATGGTAGAAACAGCTGACTAGTTGTTTCTATCCAGCAGTCTGATGGTAGAAACAGCTGACTAGTGGTGTCTATTCAGCAGTCTGATGGTAGAAACAGCTGACTAGTGGTGTCTATTCAGCAGCCTGATGGTAGAAACAGCTGACTAGTGGTGTCTATTCAGCAGTCTGATGGTAGAAACAGCTGACTAGTGGTGTCTATTCAGCAGCCTGATGGTAGAAACAGCTGACTAGTTGTGTCTATCCAGCAGTCTGATGGTAGAAACAGCTGACTAGTGGTGTCTATTCAGCAGTCTGATGGTAGAAACAGCTGACTAGTGGTGTCTATTCAGCAGTCTGATGGTAGAAACAGCTGACTAGTGGTGTCTATTCAGCAGCCTGATGGTAGAAACAGCTGACTAGTGGTGTTTATTCAACAGCCTGATGGTAGAAACAGCTGACTAGTGGTGTCTATTCAGCAGCCTGATGGTAGAAACAGCTGACTAGTGGTGTCTATTCAGCAGCCTGATGGTCTGGGGGTAGAAACAGCTGACTAGTGGTGTCTATTCAGCAGTCTGATGGTAGAAACAGCTGACTAGTGGTGTCTATTCAGCAGTCTGATGGTAGAAACAGCTGACTAGTGGTGTCTATTCAGCAGTCTGATGGTAGAAACAGCTGACTAGTGGTGTCTATTCAGCAGCCTGATGGTAGAAACAGCTGACTAGTGGTGTCTATTCAGCAGTCTGATGGTAGAAACAGCTGACTAGTGGTGTCTATTCAGCAGTCTGATGGTCTGGGGTTAGAAACAGCTGACTAGTGGTGTCTATTCAACAGTCTGATGGTAGAAACAGCTGACTAGTGGTGTCTATTCAGCAGCCTGATGGTCTGGGGGTAGAAACAGCTGACTAGTGGTGTCTATTCAGCAGCCTGATGGTAGAAACAGCTGACTAGTGGTGTCTATTCAACAGTCTGATGGTAGAAACAGCTGACTAGTGGTGTCTATTCAACAGTCTGATGGTAGAAACAGCTGACTAGTGGTGTCTATTCAGCAGCCTGATGGTAGAAACAGCTGACTAGTGGTGTCTATTCAACAGTCTGATGGTAGAAACAGCTGACTAGTGGTGTCTATTCAACAGTCTGATGGTAGAAACAGCTGACTAGTGGTGTCTATTCAGCAGTCTGATGGTAGAAACAGCTGACTAGTGGTGTCTATTCAGCAGCCTGATGGTAGAAACAGCTGACTAGTGGTGTCTATTCAGCAGTCTGATGGTAGAAACAGCTGACTAGTGGTGTTTATTCAACAGCCTGATGGTAGAAACAGCTGACAAGTGGTGTCTATTCAGCAGTCTGATGGTAGAAACAGCTGACTAGTGGTGTCTATTCAGCAGTCTGATGGTCTGATGGTAGAAACAGCTGACTAGTGGTGTCTATTCAGCAGTCTGATGGTAGAAACAGCTGACTAGTGGTGTCTATTCAGCAGTCTGATGGTAGAAACAGCTGACTAGTGGTGTCTATTCAGCAGTCTGATGGTAGAAACAGCTGACTAGTGGTGTCTATTTAGCAGCCTGATGGTCTGGGGGTAGAAACAGCTGACTAGTGGTGTCTATCCAGCAGCCTTATGGTCTGGGGGTAGAAACAGCTGACTAGTGGTGTCTATTCAGCAGTCTGATGGTAGAAACAGCTGACTAGTGGTGTCTATCCAGCAGCCTGATGGTAGAAACAGCTGACTAGTGGTGTCTATTCAATAGTCTGATTGTCTGATGGTAGAAACAGCTGACTAGTGGTGTCTATTCAGCAGCCTGATGGTAGAAACAGCTGACTAGTGGTGTCTATTCAGCAGTCTGATGGTAGAAACAGCTGACTAGTGGTGTCTATTCAACAGTCTGATGGTAGAAACAGCTGACTAGTGGTGTCTATTCAACAGTCTGATGGTAGAAACAGCTGACTAGTGGTGTCTATTCAGCTGTCTGATGGTATAAACAGCTGACTAGTGGTGTCTATCCAGCAGCCTGATGGTAGAAACAGCTGACTAGTGGTGTCTATTCAGCAGCCTGATGGTAGAAACAGCTGACTAGTGGTGTCTATTCAGCAGTCTGATGGTAGAAACAGCTGACTAGTGGTGTCTATCCAGCAGCCTGATGGTAGAAACAGCTGACTAGTGGTGTCTATCCAGCAGTCTGATGGTAGAAACAGCTGACTAGTGGTGTCTATTCAGCAGCCTGATGGTAGAAACAGCTGACTAGTGGTGTCTATTCAACAGTCTGATGGTAGAAACAGCTGACTAGTGGTGTCTATTCAGCAGTCTGATGGTAGAAACAGCTGACTAGTGGTGTCTATTCAACAGTCTGATGGTAGAAACAGCTGACTAGTGGTGTCTATTCAACAGTCTGATGGTAGAAACAGCTGACTAGTGGTGTCTATTCAACAGTCTGATGGTAGAAACAGCTGACTAGTGGTGTCTATTCAGCAGCCTGATGGTAGAAACAGCTGACTAGTGGTGTCTATTCAGCTGTCTGATGGTATAAACAGCTGACTAGTGGTGTCTATCCAGCAGCCTGATGGTAGAAACAGCTGACTAGTGGTGTCTATCCAGCAGCCTGATGGTCTGGGGGTAGAAACTATTGGCCAGTCTGTTAGTTTTAGTCATGATGCGCCTGTACTGCCCATGTCTGAGTGATGGAAGTGGGGTGAACCGTGGCTCGGATGGATGAGGTCACTGGTCTTCTTGGCCTTCCTGTGACACCTGGTGTTACCACCCTCTGTAGAGCCTTGACGTCAGCGGCGGTGGACTCGCTGGACACGGCTGATGTGCAGGAGAGCAGTGGTATGTAGTGGCAGAGTGGTGGGTAGCAGAGTGTTGTTGTGTTGTAATGAACCAGTGTGTTATGTAGGGTGGTATGTAGTGGCAGAGTGGTGGGTAGCAGAGTGTTGTTGTGTTGTAATGAACCAGTGTGTTATGTAGGGTGGTATGTAGTGGCAGAGTGGTGGGTAGCAGAGTGTTATTGTGTTGTAATGAACCAGTGTGTTATGTAGGGTGGTATGTAGTGGCAGAGTGGTGGGTAGCAGAGTGTTGTTGTGTTGTAATGAACCAGTGTATTATGTAGGGTGGTCTGTAGTGGCAGAGTGGTGGGTAGCAGAGTGTTGTTGTGTTGTAATGAACCAGTGTGTTATGTAGGGTGGTATGTAGTGGCAGAGTGGTGGGTAGCAGAGTGTTATTGTGTTGTAATGAACCAGTGTGTTATGTAGGGTGGTATGTAGTGGCAGAGTGGTGGGTAGCAGAGTGTTGTTGTGTTGTAATGAACCAGTGTGTTATGTAGGGTGGTATGTAGTGGCAGAGTGGTGGGTAGCAGAGTGTTATTGTGTTGTAATGAACCAGTGTATCATGTAGGGTGGTATGTAGTGGCAGAGTGGTGGGTAGCAGAGTGTTATTGTGTTGTAATGAACCAGTGTGTTATGTAGGGTGGTATGTAGTGGCAGAGTGGTGGGTAGCAGAGTGATTGTGTTGTAATGAACCAGTGTGTAGGGTGGATGTTCTGAGGGCTAACTTCCTCTATAATCACATTTAATCATATTTATTGTAATGATCGTCATCAACGAACCCGTCAGCTCAGAGAACGTCATCAGAGCAACATCTGTCCGCAGCATTAGGTTAGGAGGAGCCGTCATAAATGATCTTTATATTACAACGACTGACTGTATCAATCTGATGAAGGAAACAAAGTGTTTTCTATCTGTTGGGTGGTTTCTGTCTGTATTTAGAAGGGTGCTGTACAGTAGGAACATTCCTAGCTGTTATCGTCGTCTTTCTCATTTCAAAAACTGCTCCTCTCATTCCGAGAATCAGGTCGAGAGTCAACAGCTCATAGTATGACCATGTTCAATCAGCTCAGTACTGCATCAGTACTGTATATCTGTGTGTAGCTCATAGTATGACCATGTTCAATCAGCTCAGTACTGCATCAGTACTGTATATCTGTGTGTAGCTCATAGTATGACCATGTTCAATCAGCTCAGTACTGCATCAGTACTGTATATCTGTGTGTAGCTCATAGTATTACCATGTTCAATCAGCTCAGTACTGCATCAGTACTGTATATCTGTGTGTAGCTCATAGTATTACCATGTTCAATCAGCTCAGTACTGCATCAGTACTGTATATCTGTGTGTAGCTCATAGTATTACCATGTTCAATCAGCTCAGTACTGCATCAGTACTGTATATCTGTGTGTAGCTCATAGTATTACCATGTTCAATCAGCTCAGTACTGCATCAGTACTGTATATCTGTGTGTAGCTCATAGTATTACCATGTTCAATCAGCTCAGTACTGCATCAGTACTGTATATCTGTGTGTAGCTCATAGTATTACCATGCTCAATCAGCTCAGTACTGCATCAGTACTGTATATCTGTGTGTAGCTCATAGTATTACCATGTTCAATCAGCTCAGTACTGCATCAGTACTGTATATATGTGTGTAGCTCATAGTATTACCATGCTCAATCAGCTCAGTACTGCATCAGTACTGTATATCTGTGTGTAGCTCATAGTATTACCATGTTCAATCAGCTCAGTACTGCATCAGTACTGTATATCTGTGTGTCCTCCACAGGAAGGTCCTCACTTACTCATGCTACTGTCCCAATGTATTCCTTATTAAAAGGTATCAAACTGAACATTGGGATAGCATTCTGCCAACATTGAATTTAACCTCCAGCTGCCTACCCCCTCTATTCAACCCCGTCTATTCAACCTCCAGCTGCCTACCCCCTCTACTCAACCTCCTGCTGCCTACCCCCTCTATTCAACCCCTTCTATTCAACCTCCAGCTGTCTACCCCCTCTATTCAACCTCCAGCTGCGTACCCCCTCTATTCAACCTCCAGCTGTCTACCCCCTCTATTCAACCTCCAGCTGTCTACCCCCTCTTTTCAACCTCCAGCTGCCTATCCCCTCTATTCAACCTCCAGCTGCGTACCCTCTGTATTCAACCTCCAGCTGCATACCCCCTCTATTCAACCCCTCTATTCAACCTCCAGCTGCCTACCCCCTCTATTCAACCTCCAGCTGCGTACCCCCTCTATTCAACCCCCTCTATTCAACCTCCAGCTGCATGCCCCCTCTAGCACCAGGGTCAACGCACTCCCAAATGTTTTTTTGCCATCATTGTAAGCCACACACAATACAATACATTTATTAAACATATGAATGAGTTTGTCACAACCCGGCTCGTAGGAAGTGACAAAGAGCTCCTATAGGACCAGGGCACAAATAATATAAAGGGAATCAGTGTCTAAACAGCAGGATTTGCCAAGGCAGGATACTCTGAGCGCAGCCCTATCCAGAAATCTGGCAGTGGGTTCTGATTAAATTACATTTTCACTGAACCGCTTGTTGTAATTTCGATGAGGCTCTCTTGTTCAGATATCGGTTAGTGGACTGGAGGCAGGACATGAAAGGGATAACGAATCCAGTTGTTTTTGTCATCTGTTTCAGGAAAGTACCTGCGTAATTGAGCACCTAACTCACTCAGGTGCTTCACTATATCACATTTGACATTGTCCGTAAGCTTGAGTTCATTTGCACACAAAAATCATACAATGATGGAAAGACCTGTGTGTTGTCCTTGTTAATGCAGACAGAGAGGAGCTCCAACTTCTTCATCATAGCCTCAATTTTGTCCCGCACATTGATAGTTGCGGAGAGTCCCTGTAATCCTAGATTCAGATCATTCAGGTAGAGAGGGCAGTCTTGTGAGAAACTCATCATCATTTAATGTAAATGTTTTTCAAAATGTTTTTCATGCTGTCAGGCATTCCCTTGGCAGCAAGAGCCTCTCGGTGGATGCTGCAGTCTACCCAAGAGCCTCTCGGTGGATGCTGCAGTCTACCCAAGAGCCTCTCGGTGGATGCTGCAGTCTACCCAAGAGCCTCTCGGTGGATGCTGCAGTGGACCCAAGAGCCTCTCGGTGGATGCTGTAGTGGACCCAAGAGCCTCTCGGTGGATGCTGTAGTGGACCCAAGAGCCTCTCGGTGGATGCTGCAGTGGACCCAAGAGCCTCTCGGTGGATGCTGCAGTGTACCCAAGAGCCTCTAGGTGGATGCTGCAGTGGACCCAAGAGCCTCTAGGTGGATGCTACAGTGTACCCAAGAGCCTCTCGGTGGATGCTGCAGTGGACCTAAGAGCCTCTCGGTGGATGCTGCAGTGGACCCAAGAGCCTCTCGGTGGATGCTGCAGTCTACCCAAGAGCCTCTAGGTGGATGCTACAGTGTACCCAAGAGCCTCTCGGTGGATGCTGCAGTGGACCCAAGAGCCTCTAGGTGGATGCTGCAGTCTACCCAAGAGCCTCTAGGTGGATGCTACAGTGTACCCAAGAGCCTCTCGGTGGATGCTGCAGTGGACCCAAGAGCCTCTCGGTGGATGCTGCAGTCTACCCAAGAGCCTCTAGGTGGATGCTACAGTGTACCCAAGAGCCTCTCGGTGGATGCTGCAGTGGACCCAAGAGCCTCTCGGTGGATGCTGCAGTGTACCCAAGAGCCTCTCGGTGGATGCTGCAGTTTACCCAAGTGGCATCGGGAGCAACTGCTTGCACACGCGTTACCAGTCCACTATGTCTCCCTGTCATGACTTTTGCGCCATCAGTACAGATACCAACACATCTTGACCACCAAAATCCATTTGATGTCACAAAACTGTCCAGTACTTTAAAAATATCCTCTCCTGTTGTCCTGGTTTGCAGAAGAGAATGTCTTCCTTAATTGACCCCCCATAAAAGTAACAGACATATACCAGGAGCTGTGCCAGGCCCACCACGTCTGTTGACTCATCCAGCTGTAACAGACATATACCAGGAGCTGTGCCAGGCCCTCCACGTCTGTTGACTCATCCAGCTGTAACAGACATATACCAGGAGCTGTGCCAGGCCCACCACGTCTGTTGACTCATCCAGCTGTAACAGACATATACCAGGAGCTGTGCCAGGCCCTCCACGTCTGTTGACTCATCCAGCTGTAATGCATAGATTTCACTGGCTTGTATGCGAAGCAGTACTCGTTTCAAAACATCTCCTGCCATGTCACTGATGCGTCAGGAAACAGTGATATTTGATGGAGACATTGTCTGTAGAGTTTTTGGGCCTATTCCCCCAGCATTGTCCCAGCCAACAGGAAGAATGAAGTCCT